>NW_025533491.1:100000-142500 GCF_020615455.1 Coregonus clupeaformis | reverse complement strand
GACAGTAACACAGTGGCATGATAATACTTTATTAGACTGACAGACAGTAATACAGCATGATAATACTTTATTAGACTGACAGACAGTAATACAGCATGATAATACTTTATTAGACTGACAGACAGTAATACAGCATGATAATACTTTATTAGACTGACAGACAGTAACACAGCATGATAATACTTTATTAGACTGACAGACAGTAACACAGCATGATAATACTTTATTAGACTGACAGAGAGTAACACAGCATGATAATACTTTATTAGGTTGAAGACAGTAACACAGTGGCATGATAATACTTTATTAGACTGACAGACAGTAATACAGCATGATAATACTTTATTAGACTGACAGACAGTAAGACAGCATGATAATACTTTATTAGACTGACAGACAGTAACACAGTGGCATGATAATACTTTATTAGACTGACAGACAGTAACACAGCATGATAATACTTTATTAGACTGACAGACAGTAATACAGCATGATAATACTTTATTAGACTGACAGACAGTAACACAGCATGATAATACTTTATTAGACTGACAGACAGTAACACAGTGGCATGATAATACTTTATTAGACTGACAGACAGTAAGACAGCATGATAATACTTTATTAGACTGACAGACAGTAACACAGTGGCATGATAATACTTTATTAGGTTGAAGACAGTAACACAGTGGCATGATAATACTTTATTAGACTGACAGACAGTAATACAGTGGCATGATAATACTTTATTAGACTGACAGACAGTAAGACAGCATGATAATACTTTATTAGACTGACAGACAGTAACACAGTGGCATGATAATACTTTATTAGACTGACAGACAGTAATACAGCATGATAATACTTTATTAGACTGACAGACAGTAACACAGCATGATAATACTTTATTAGACTGACAGACAGTAACACAGTGGCATGATAATACTTTATTAGACTGACAGACAGTAATACAGCATGATAATACTTTATTAGACTGACAGACAGTAATACAGCATGATAATACTTTATTAGACTGACAGACAGTAACACAGCATGATAATACTTTATTAGACTGACAGACAGTAACACAGCATGATAATACTTTATTAGACTGACAGACAGTAATACAGCATGATAATACATTATTAGGCTGACAGACAGTAACACAGCATGATAATACTTTATTAGACTGACAGACAGTAAGACAGTGGCATGATAATACTTTATTAGGTTGAAGACAGTAACACAGTGGCATGATAATACTTTATTAGACTGACAGACAGTAATACAGCATGATAATACTTTATTAGGCTGACAGACAGTAACACAGTGGCATGATAATACTTTATTAGACTGACAGACAGTAACACAGCATGATAATACTTTATTAGGCTGACAGACAGTAACACAGTGGCATGATAATACTTTATTAGACTGACAGACAGTAACACAGCATGATAATACTTTATTAGACTGACAGACAGTAACACAGCATGATAATACTTTATTAGACTGACAGACAGTAACACAGCATGATAATACTTTATTAGACTGACAGACAGTAAGACAGTGGCATGATAATACTTTATTAGACTGACAGACAGTAACACAGCATGATAATACTTTATTAGACTGACAGACAGTAACACAGTGGCATGATAATACTTTATTAGACTGACAGACAGTAACACAGCATGATAATACTTTATTAGACTGACAGACAGTAACACAGTGGCATGATAATACTTTATTAGACTGACAGACAGTAAGACAGTGGCATGATAATACTTTATTAGACTGACAGACAGTAACACAGCATGATAATACTTTATTAGACTGACAGACAGTAACACAGTGGCATGATAATACTTTATTAGACTGACAGACAGTAACACAGTGGCATGATAATACTTTATTAGACTGACAGACAGTAACACAGCATGATAATACTTTATTAGACTGACAGACAGTAACACAGCATGATAATACTTTATTAGACTGACAGACAGTAATACAGCATGATAATACTTTATTAGGCTGACAGACAGTAACACAGTGGCATGATAATACTTTATTAGACTGACAGACAGTAACACAGCATGATAATACTTTATTAGACTGACAGACAGTAACACAGTGGCATGATAATACTTTATTAGACTGACAGACAGTAACACAGTGGCATGATAATACTTTATTAGACTGACAGACAGTAACACAGTGGCATGATAATACTTTATTAGACTGACAGACAGTAATACAGCATGATAATACTTTATTAGACTGACAGACAGTAATACAGCATGATAATACTTTATTAGACTGACAGACAGTAACACAGGGCATGATAATACTTTATTAGACTGACAGACAGTAACACAGCATGATAATACTTTATTAGACTGACAGACAGTAACACAGCATGATAATACTTTATTAGACTGACAGACAGTAATACAGCATGATAATACTTTATTAGACTGACAGACAGTAATACAGCATGATAATACTTTATTAGACTGACAGACAGTAACACAGTGGCATGATAATACTTTATTAGACTGACAGACAGTAACACAGCATGATAATACTTTATTAGACTGACAGACAGTAACACAGTGGCATGATAATACTTTATTAGACTGACAGACAGTAATACAGCATGATAATACTTTATTAGACTGACAGACAGTAATACAGCATGATAATACTTTATTAGACTGACAGACAGTAACACAGCATGATAATACTTTATTAGGTTGAAGACAGTAACACAGCATGATAATACTTTATTAGACTGACAGACAGTAATACAGCATGATAATACTTTATTAGGTTGAAGACAGTAACACAGTGGCATGATAATACTTTATTAGACTGAAGACAGTAATACAGCATGATAATACTTTATTAGACTGACAGACAGTAATACAGCATGATAATACTTTATTAGACTGACAGACAGTAATACAGCATGATAATACTTTATTAGACTGACAGACAGTAATACAGCATGATAATACTTTATTAGACTGACAGACAGTAAGACAGCATGATAATACTTTATTAGGCTGACAGACAGTAACACAGCATGATAATACTTTATTAGGCTGACAGACAGTAACACAGCATGATAATACTTTATTAGACTGACAGACAGTAATACAGCATGATAATACTTTATTAGACTGACAGACAGTAACACAGCATGATAATACTTTATTAGACTGACAGACAGTAACACAGCATGATAATACTTTATTAGACTGACAGACAGTAATACAGCATGATAATACTTTATTAGGCTGACAGACAGTAACACAGCATGATAATACTTTATTAGACTGACAGACAGTAATACAGTGGCATGATAATACTTTATTAGACTGACAGACAGTAATACAGCATGATAATACTTTATTAGACTGACAGACAGTAAGACAGTGGCATGATAATACTTTATTAGACTGACAGACAGTAATACAGCATGATAATACTTTATTAGACTGACAGACAGTAATACAGTGGCATGATAATACTTTATTAGACTGACAGACAGTAATACAGCATGATAATACTTTATTAGGCTGACAGACAGTAACACAGCATGATAATACTTTATTAGACTGACAGACAGTAACACAGCATGATAATACTTTATTAGACTGACAGACAGTAAGACAGCATGATAATACTTTATTAGACTGACAGACAGTAACACAGCATGATAATACTTTATTAGACTGACAGACAGTAATACAGTGGCATGATAATACTTTATTAGACTGACAGACAGTAACACAGTGGCATGATAATACTTTATTAGACTGACAGACAGTAACACAGCATGATAATACTTTATTAGACTGACAGACAGTAACACAGCATGATAATACTTTATTAGACTGACAGACAGTAACACAGTGGCATGATAATACTTTATTAGACTGACAGACAGTAATACAGTGGCATGATAATACTTTATTAGACTGACAGACAGTAACACAGTGGCATGATAATACTTTATTAGACTGACAGACAGTAACACAGCATGATAATACTTTATTAGACTGACAGACAGTAATACAGCATGATAATACTTTATTAGACTGACAGACAGTAACACAGTGGCATGATAATACTTTATTAGACTGACAGACAGTAATACAGTGGCATGATAATACTTTATTAGACTGACAGACAGTAATACAGCATGATAATACTTTATTAGACTGACAGACAGTAACACAGTGGCATGATAATACTTTATTAGACTGACAGACAGTAACACAGCATGATAATACTTTATTAGACTGACAGACAGTAACACAGCATGATAATACTTTATTAGACTGACAGACAGTAATACAGCATGATAATACTTTATTAGACTGACAGACAGTAACACAGTGGCATGATAATACTTTATTAGACTGACAGACAGTAACACAGCATGATAATACTTTATTAGGCTGACAGACAGTAACACAGCATGATAATACTTTATTAGACTGACAGACAGTAACACAGTGGCATGATAATACTTTATTAGGCTGACAGACAGTAACACAGCATGATAATACTTTATTAGACTGACAGACAGTAATACAGCATGATAATACTTTATTAGACTGACAGACAGTAATACAGCATGATAATACTTTATTAGACTGACAGACAGTAATACAGCATGATAATACTTTATTAGGCTGACAGACAGTAACACAGTGGCATGATAATACTTTATTAGACTGACAGACAGTAATACAGCATGATAATACTTTATTAGACTGACAGACAGTAATACAGCATGATAATACTTTATTAGACTGACAGACAGTAACACAGTGGCATGATAATACTTTATTAGGCTGACAGACAGTAACACAGCATGATAATACTTTATTAGACTGACAGACAGTAATACAGCATGATAATACTTTATTAGACTGACAGACAGTAATACAGCATGATAATACTTTATTAGACTGACAGACAGTAATACAGCATGATAATACTTTATTAGACTGACAGACAGTAACACAGTGGCATGATAATACTTTATTAGGCTGACAGACAGTAACACAGCATGATAATACTTTATTAGACTGACAGACAGTAACACAGCATGATAATACTTTATTAGACTGACAGACAGTAACACAGCATGATAATACTTTATTAGACTGACAGACAGTAATACAGCATGATAATACTTTATTAGACTGACAGACAGTAACACAGTGGCATGATAATACTTTATTAGACTGACAGACAGTAACACAGCATGATAATACTTTATTAGACTGACAGACAGTAATACAGCATGATAATACATTATTAGGCTGACAGACAGTAACACAGTGGCATGATAATACTTTTGAGAAACCCTTTTGGTAGTCCTTATATGATGTGAAAAAACAGAATTTCTAAAACAATTGTTTTTGAATGATTTGTATGTCAATATTAAGCAGCTGTCCAGGTCTCTGTATTGAATAGTATCTCTCTATGTCCAGGTCTCTGTATTGAATAGTATCTCTCTATGTCCAGGTCTCTGTATTGAATAGTATCTCTCTATGTCCTGGTCTCTGTATTGAATAGTATCTCTCTATGTCCAGGTCTCTGTATTGAATAGTATCTCTCTATGTCCAGGTCTCTGTATTGAATAGTACCTCTCTATGTCCAGGTCTCTGTATTGAATAGTACCTCTCTATGTCCAGGTCTCTGTATTGAATAGTATCTCTCTATGTCCAGGTCTCTGTATTGAATAGTATCTCTCTATGTCCTGGTCTCTGTATTGAATAGTATCTCTCTATGTCCAGGTCTCTGTATTGAATAGAACAACTCTATAAACATGATCAATACGTATACCACATGTACTGAGCACGGTAGTAAACATGAGTGCGTGTTTGAGTGTGCGTGTGTGTCAAATCAAATCAATTCAAATAAAAATAGTGACAAAAGGAGTAACAATAACGAGTAAATAAAATCATGGCTATATACAGGAATAATAATAATAATAATAATATAATAATATAATAATAATAATATAATAATATAATAATAATAATATGCCATTTAGCAGACGGTTTTATCCAAAGCGACTTACAGTCATGTGTGCATACATTTTTACGTATGGGTGGTCCCAGGGATCGAACCCACTACCCTGGCGTTACAAGCGCCATGCTCTACCAATTGAGCTACAGAGGACCAGGAAGTACAAGGAAGTACAAGGTAATAACATGGCTATATACAGGAAGTACCAGATAATAACATGGCTATATACAGGAAGTACCAGTACTGAGTGGATGTGCAGGTTTACGAGGTGATAACAGGGCTATATACAGGAAGTACCAGTCCTGAGTCAATGTGTACGGGTACGAGGTAATAACATTGATATATAAAGGAAGTACCAGTACTAAGTCAATATGCAGGGGTACGAGGTGATAGCATGGCTATATACAGGAAGTACCAGTACTGAGAGGATGTGCAGGGGTACGAGGTAATTGAGGTAGATATGTAAATATAGGTAGGGGTAAAGTGACTAGGCAACAGATTCCCAGCTGAACAAGGCCTCACAGTAGACCAAGCCTAGGAGTCCCCCAATGGGTGAGAGGGGACAGAACCGTAAACCACTTTACAGGGGTACCCCTTATTAGCCCTGAGCGAGAGAGAGAGAGAGAGAGAGAGAGAGAGAGAGAGAGAGAGAGAGAGAGAGAGAGAGAGAGAGAGAGAGAGAGAGAGAGAGAGAGAGAGAGAGAGAGAGAGAGAGGCGAGAGAGAGAGAGAGAGAGAGAGAGAGAGAGAGAGAGAGAGAGAGAGAGAGAGAGAGAGAGATAGAGAGAGAGAGAGAGAGAGAGAGAGAGAGAGAGAGAGAGAGAGAGAGAGAGAGAGAGAGAGAGAGAGAGAGAGAGAGAGAGAGAGAGAGAGAGAGAGAGAGAGGAGAGAGAGAGAGAGAGAGAGGGGGAGAGAGAGAGAGGGGTCATGGGTGAGAGGGAGAGGGAGAGAGAGAGACCCTGGCCTCGTGGAACGTGTCATGACACTAGTGCTGACACAATATAATACCAGAACAGTCTGGAATCAGTATGGGTGAGAAGCAGTGATAGGGCTACCAGTAACAGAATGGAGGGTGAGGAGCAGTGATAGGGCTACCAGTAACAGAATGGAGGGTGGGGAGCAGTGATAGGGCTACCAGTAACAGAATGGAGGGTGAGAAGCAGTGATAGGGCTACCAGTAACAGAATGGAGGGTGAGGAGCAGTGATAGGGCTACCAGTAAAGAAGCAGTGATAGGGCTACCAGTAAAGAAGCAGTGGAGTCTCTCTATCTGTCAACACCTCAGCTGTCAGCAGACATGACAGGCCCTTTAAACCCTGATGGATGTAAATCAGGATTCTGAAACAACAGGGTCAGATTTTGCCCTTGCCAGATAAGGACCAACATAGACCTGTGGGCACTGGGTGGGTGGATACCAGGACAGAATGGGATCAATTCCCATCTCTAGTTCAATAAACTCCACAGATTTTATTATATAAATCATATCGGACATTTAGGGACAGTTTTTAAAAACATGGTCTGAATTTCAACTAATTTCTGCTAAATTAACTGCTGAGTAATAACGGAAAAAGGATGCAGGCTGTACAGCTGAGAGGCAAATTGGCAATGGAAAGTGAAAATATGTTGACGTGAAAAATCTAACAAAGTGGATATGAATTGACTAAGTCAAGACAAAACTCAAGAACGAAATTAACAGACTGAGAGAAATCAAAATACATCAACAGATTGGCTTCTATTGGCTGATTCTCTCAGGAACAACTAAATATATTGGACTTCACCTTTTAAATTAACATTTTCGAGAAATGGATTTGGCCTGATTGCTTGAGGTTGTAGTTGCTGTTGTGTTTCAGATACCATAGGCTATGGAAAAAAGGAAACGAAATGCATCATAACGCAATTATTTGAATATGTATTTACACATTTCGATTTTCTATATTTCTGTTTTCTATTACACATTTCTATTAAGTGGGGGAAAAAATTGATTATTAACTGCATTTTGATGCCGAACTTTCCTAAATTACTAAGCCAGTTCTTGAGGGGGGGAAATGTAACTACAACAACCAAACTTCCGTTTCCTTTCTAAATCTTCTGGCCATAGAGACGCATTCTTTCACTGTTTCCATCACCGTCATTCCATTCACTGGGTGGAACCCAGAGCGTTGGGGCTGCACGGGGCTTTGTGCCCGCCAGACGTGGCTGTCTGTGTCCACTACCCGCCACTCCCACTCCTTTCAATGGGGGGAAAGAAGAGGGCTATGGGGCTGAACGAGAGTGTTACCCACGCAAGCAGAACATCCCTCTCTTTTTGTGCAGTGGTCTGGCGAGGGGGCAGCGGGGAGGACGCGGTCAGTCTATTCCAGTAGAATAGAGGGTTGGGCAGCTGCCTCGGGCCCGACAAAAGGACTAGTCTTCTGTTCGCTAGCTCCTGTTTACTTAGCGTTGTTTCTGGGCGCCATACAGAACCTATGTCTTGTGCACATGCGTGTCAATCTAGCTGAATGGGAGGGAGATAAAAATGCACTCGGCGGTGAATGGAGTCAATTGAACCATCAACAGCTTTGAATGTATTTAGGGGGTTTATTAGGTAAACTAAATAGGTTATATGGTCAAACTAATTACAATTACTTACTTTAGTAGCGATCAGATAATGGTTAGTTGTTAGATGTAATATATACTGTATATATTTACAGTTCCAATTGTTAAATTAATAAAATGACTCCTGCAATAGCCATACGTTTTGGAATTGAAGTTATAACAATGTAACTTCTATATCACCCTACCTTTATACAACCAAACGGTTTCTCTCAAGTGATGGTGCTAAGAATGTCTAAGCTCCTTCACTCATCAGAAGCATCAGTGACCGCACACATTGCAATCAGACCTGTGTTCATATATATGTGGATTTGATAATTAGTTATTTAAATACTTATTTTCGGTGTATTTTAGTATTTTTATATAATGTGGCCTGAATCAGCTACTTCTATTGGAAGAATTTGAAAGTATTTTCAAATAATTTCTTATAAATTGCATACTAATTGAAAGTATTTTCAAATACCTGGGGTAAATGAGTCAGTGTATGTTAGTAATTTCCAAATGCATGCCAATACTTTCCAAGTGTATTTCCAAATGCATTCCAACATTAAACTAGCTATGACCCTGAGCAAATTGATGATTGTTTTCTCACTCTCCTGACTGCTGTGGAGTCCCACTAGCTTCCACTAGCTTCAACTCCCGTGTGGCGCAGCGGTCTAAGGAACTGCATCGCAGTGCTAGCTGCGCCACTAGAGATCCTGGTTCGAATCCAGGCTCTGTCGTAGCCGGTCGTGACAGGGAGACCCATGGGTCGGCGCACAATTGGCCCAGCGTCGTCCAAGGGTAGGGGAGGGAATAGCCGGCAGGGATGTAGCTCAGTTGGTAGAGCATGGCGTTTGCAACGCCAGGGTTGTGGGTTCGATTCCCACGGGGGGCCAGTATGAAAAATGTATGCACTCACTAACTAACTGTAAGTCGCTGTGGATAAGAGCGTCTGCTAAATGACTAAAATGTAAGAGACTACAGGAGACGGGGCTGACAGACTGGGGAAAGTACCTCGCCTATCTCTGATTAGCAGACGCATATATGCTCCCAAGAGCTCGCCTTTGATCCTTTTGATTGTCCTTCCTTCTCCAGTAGATCTGTTCTGCACTAAAATGCTTTCGTTTTTCATAGAAACGCATCTTATCCGTCAGGATATTTATGTTTTCGTCTTCGCATGGGTTTTGATAAGGTGAATAAGAACAATGGCAGTATTGATGGTTGGTTTTTGGTCTTTGGTTTGGGTTTTGTCTTGTTGTTCAAATCCCTCATTTCTCGAATGAATACTAATATTGTTTATTTTGTTGATGTCTGCCGGCGCAGCGTCACTTTAGCTACAGTTCAACGATGTAACTATTTGTAGAAGCAGCATCATGGAGCACTACTGTAGGGTTGGCGCAGAACTAAACCACAGACAATAGTGTTGGCTTGAAAGAAAGCGTGTTTCCCTCCTCTCTCTCTCTCTCTCTCTCTCTCTCTCTCTCTCTCTCTCACACACACACACACACACACACATTCTGTTTTGGATATAATGCACCTGTCATAAAAGTCATTTCGCTTTATAAGAACTTGCGAAACGTTTCACTTTGGAGTCTGACCTTCATCTCAGCATCCAACACACATAGGCCAGTGGAGAGAGAGAGAGAGAGAGAGAGAGAGAGAGAGAGAGAGAGAGAGAGAGAGAGAGAGAGAGAGAGAGAGAGAGAGAGAGAGAGACTTCAGAACGAAGTTGACTACAAATACAAAGTTGCCAAAGTATTTGCAATTGTTAAAAACAAGTGAAAGATAAAACGATGCTTCAAATGAAAACCGAGATGAGTTTAATTTTGCCACTATGCTACTGTCTGTAATTTTTGCCTCAATATATCATGTGTGCCAAGATGTGCGCAATGATGTGCCTAATCTGTGATTTAGTGGATTATTATTGTGATAGCATAATAAGCCGCCTCAATATTTACAGCCATCTGTGGTAATATCTCTCTTGGACCTGACCCGTCGTCAGTATTGTGGAAAAATTCTATGTTAAGGTAAGATTTGAGTGGAGAAGGCTGATCAGAGAGCAAGGTTGCTTTTCTTTCGATTCTACAGACACGTGATCTAACAACGCCCTTAGTAATAATAATAATAATATGCCATTTAGCAGAGGCTTTTATCCAAAGCGACTTACAGTCATGCGTGCATACATTTTTGTGTATGGGTGATCCCGGGGATTGAACCCACTACCTTGGCGTTACAAGCGCGGTGCTCTACCAGTTGAGCTACAGAGGACCACCTTAGCTAAGGCTCTCTCTACACCCTTAGAAAAAAAGGTTCTGGATAGAACCAAAAAGGGTTCTATGCTTTCTTCATATATGGCACCCCTTAAGGTTCTACATAGTACCGAAATTGGTTCCATATAGAACCTTATATGGAGCCCAAGGGTTCTATATGGAACCAATTTTGGTTCAGAAGAACCCCTGGGGATCTGATCAAAGAACCCTACAAAAGGGTTCTATATAGAACCTTTAGTAGTGCGATACATGAAGCCAGCAATTAATATATATATATATATATATATATATATATATATATATATATATATATATATATATATATATATATATATATATATATGTGTGTGTGTGTGTGTGTGTGTGTGTGTGTGTCTGTGTGTGTGTTTGTGTGTGTGTGTTTGTGTGTGTGTATGTGTTGTTTGGGAAACTCTTCAAAAGTTCGCTCATAAATAACGATGCAACTGGTATGATCATTATAATTCTTAAGTGGCATCATAATTGATAAACGAGGCCCAGAGCCTTCGTAGCGTTAAGATCATCGTTACAAATTAAGCTTTAGTAGCGGAGTTGTTTCCCAGAGCCTTCGTTAGTAACGTGACCACTCGTAGAGCAGCCAAAGTGCATCATTAGAAGCTTTATTGCTCTGCCGCTTCACTTAATTGACAGAAGATCTCCGTTTAGGCTATCTATCCGGCTGTGACTCCAGAAGATCTCCGTTTAGGCTATCTATCCGGCTGTGACTCCAGAAGATCTCCGTTTAGGCTATCTATCCGGCTGTGACTCCAGAAGATCTCCGTTTAGGCTATCTATCCGACTGTGACTCCAGAAAGAAGTTCTCTACAAGTACAAAGTTGCAGAAGTATTTGCAATTGTTACAAACAAGTGAATGACAAAATGACGCTTCAAATGAAAACCAAGATGACTGCATTCAAAGATACATAGGCTATTTCAATCATTTTGAAATCAATTTCATGTTCAGTCAATTGAGTTATATTTTGCAACTAAGCTAATGTCTGTAATTTTTTTGGCCTCAACGTGATTCATGATGTGTGACGACATGTGCGCAATGATGTGCAAAATCTGTGATTTAGTGCATTATTATTGAGTAAGCATAATTGCATCAATAGCCTATTTGCAGCCATAATATCTATGTAAGAGCTGAACCGTCGTCAGTAGTATTGTGAAATAATTATAATATTAAGATAAGATTTGAACGGAGAAAGCTGATCCGAGAACAACGCTGTTTTCCTTTCGATCCTATCAGTATCGACATGGTCAAACGACGCACTTCGCGAATGTTCTCTCGATGCTTGTTTGGGAAACACTCTTTAAAAAGTTGTCTCTTAAATAACGATGCATCTTGTACGATCATCGTGATGCTTAAGTTACAGCGTAACTGCTCCGAGTCTTAACTCGACACAGAGCCCGGCCCAGCCCTGCCCGGTTCTCAGCCTCCCCTCCCTAGAACTGGCTTGTCTAATAGACCACGCTTTCTCTCCGCATTGTCATCGTGTCATCTCAACAATGTACATCTTCGGGACACCAATTTTAGAGCTCTTTGAAGTACAGACTGAAAAGAACAACGTTATGGGGGGAAAAACGCCTTTTCTGTGGGGGAGTTTAAATGTGTGTGTTTTTTTCCAATGTTATTTAACAATGTGGATAGCCAGATAATTGATGATTAATATTTTCTGTCTGGGGAAAGGGAGCAATATCACCAGGATGCCATTTTCACACGTTCTATGTTTGCATACAACTTTTGACTATTGTGTGAGTTTGTCTTTGCATATTGAAGACATAGATCTGAGTCCTACACAAGGCAGTCATCGTTTAAAAAATACCATAGAATAGACCTATACCCTATACCCTAATGAAGAATAGACCTATACCCTATACCCTAATGAAGAATAGACCTATACCCGTTATACGTGATTCTACAATCATAACTAAAAACATTATATCCGCGGCTGCCAAATTGATAGGAAATTCCTTCGTTCCCTCCTGACCTGGATACAGTATATGTCGATCTGGCCCTAACATTAATTCTAAGATCCTGTCTGGTGTCAACTTTCATTGCACTCTGTTTGAATTACTGGCGCAATCATCAGTTTCCCTTTGCTTTTCCTCCCTCCCCCTCTCCTCTCCCTCCCCCTCTCTCCTCTACCTCCCTCCCTCTCTCCTCTACCCCCCCCCTCTCTCCTCTACCTCCCTCCCCCTCTCCTCTCCCCCTCCCCCTCTCTACCTCCCTCTCTATCTCCTCTACCTCCCCTCTCTCTCTACCTCCCTCCCTCTCCTCTACCTCCCTCCCTCTCCTCTACCTCCCCCCTCTCTCCTCTACCTCCCTCCCTCTCTCCTCTACCTCCCTCCCTCTCTCCTCTACCTCCCTCCCTCCCTCCTCTACCTCCCTCCCCCCTCTCCCTCTCCCTCTCTCCTCTACCTCCCTCCCTCCCTTCTCCTCTACCTCCCCCTCTCTCCTCTACCTCCCCCTCTCTCCTCTACCTCCCCCTCTCTCCTCTACCTCCCTCCCTCTCTCCTCTACCTCCCTCCCTCTCTCCTCTACCTCCCTCCCTCTCTCCTCTACCTCCCTCCCTTTCTCCTCTACCTCCCTCCCTTTCTCCTCTACCTCCCTCCCTCTCTCCTCTACCTCCCTCCCTCTCTCCTCTACCTCCCTCCCTCTCCTCTACCTCCCTCCCTCTACCTCCCCCTCTCTCCTACCTCCCTCCCTCTCTCCTCTACCTCCTCCCTCTCCCTCACCTCCCTCCCTCTCTCCTCTACCTCCCTCCCTCTCTCCTCTACCTCCCTCCCTCTCTCCTCTACCTCCCCCTCTCTCCTCTACCTCCCCCTCTCTCCTCTACCTCCCTCCCTCTCTCCTCTACCTCCTCCCTCTCTCCTCTACCTCCCTCCCTCTCTCCTCTACCTCCCTCCCTCTCTACTCTACCTCCCTCCCTCTCTCTCTACCTCCCTCCCTCTCTCCCTCTACCTCCCTCCCTCTCTCCTCTACCTCCCTCCCTCTCTCCTCTACCTCCCTCCCTCTCTCCTCTACCTCCCTCCCTCTCTCCTCTACCTCCCTCCCTCTCTCCTCTCCCTCCCTCCCTCTCTCCTCTACCTCCCTCCCTCTCCTCTACCTCCCTCCCTCTCTCCTCTACCTCCCTCCCTCTCTCCTCTACCTCCTCCCTCTCCCTACCTCCCTCTCTCCTCTACCTCCCTCCCTCTCTCCTCTACCTCCCTCCCTCTCTCCTCTACCTCCCTCCTCTCCTCTACCTCCCTCCTCTCTCCTCTACCTCCCTCCCTCTCTCCTCTACCTCCCTCCCTCTCTCCTCTACCTCCCCCTCTCTCCTCTACCTCCCTCCCTCTCCTCTACCTCCCTCCCTCTCTCCTCTACCTCCCTCCCTCTCTCCTCTACCTCCCTCCCTCTCTCCTCTACCTCCCTCCCTCTCTCCTCTACCTCCCTCCCTCTCTCCTCTACCTCCCTCCCTCTCTCCTCTACCTCCCCCTCTCTCCTCTACCTCCCTCTCTCTCTCCTCTACCTCCCTCCCTCTCTCCTCTACCTCCCCCCTCTCTCCTCTACCTCCCTCTCTCTCTCCTCTACCTCCCTCCCTCTCTCCTCACCTCCCTCCTCTCTCCTCTACCTCCCTCCCTCTCCTCTACCTCCTCCCTCTCCCTCCCCCTCTCTCCTCTACCTCCCCTCTCTCCTCTACCTCCCTCCCTCTCTCCTCTACCTCCCTCTCTCCTCTACCTCCCTCTCCTCTACCTCCCCCTCTCTCCTCTACCTCCCTCCCTCTCTCCTCTACCTCCCTCCCTCTCTCCTCTACCTCCCTCCTCTCTCCTCTACCTCCCCTCTCTCCTCTACCTCCCTCCCTCTCTCCTCTACCTCCTCCCTCTCTCCTCTACCTCCCTCCCTCTCTCCTCTACCTCCCCTCTCTCCTCTACCTCCCTCTCTCTCCTCTACCTCCCTCCCTCTCTCCTCTACCTCCCCTCTCCTTCCTCTACCTCCCTCCCTCTCCCTCTACCTCCCTCCTCTCCTCTCTCCTCTACCTCCCTCCCTCTCCTCCTCCCTCCCTCTCTCCTCTACCTCCCTCTCTCTCCTCTACCTCCCTCCCTCTACCTCTACCTCCCTCCTCTCCTCTACCTCCCTCCCTCTCCCTCTCCCTCCCTCCTCCTCCCTCCCCCTCTCCTCTACCTCCCTCCCTCTCTCCTCTACCTCCCTCCCTCTCTCCTCTACCTCCCTCCCTCTCTCCTCTACCTCCCTCCCTCTCTCCCTCTACCTCCCTCCCTCTCTCCTCTTCTTCCTCCCTCTCTCTCTCTACCTCCCTCTCTCTCTCCTCTACCTCCCCCCTCTCTCCTACCTCCCTCCCTCTCTCCTCTACCTCCCTCCCTCTCTCCTCTACCTCCCCCTCTCTCTCTACCTCCCTCCTCTCTCTCTACCTCCCCCTCTCTCCTCTACCTCCCTCCTCTCTCCTCTACCTCCCTCCCTCTCCTCTACCTCCCTCCCTCTACCTCCCCTCTCTCCTCTACCTCCCCTCTCTCCTCTACCTCCCTCCCTCTCTCCTCTACCTCCCTCTCTCTCTCCTCTACCTCCCTCTCTCTCCTCTACCTCCCTCCCTCTAACCTCTACCTCCCTCCCTCTCTCCTCTACCTCCCTCCCTCTCTCCTCTACCTCCCTCTCTCTCCTCTACCTCCCCCTCTCTCCTCTACCTCCCTCCCCCTCTCTCCTCTACCTCCCTCCCTCTCTCCTCTACCTCCCTCCTCTCTCCTCTACCTCCCCTCTCTCTCCTCTACCTCCCTCCCTCTCTCCTCTACCTCCCTCCTCTCTCCTCTTACCTCCCCTCTCTCCTCTACCTCCCTCCCTCTCCTCTACCTCCCTCCCTCTCCCTCTACCTCCCCCTCTCTCCTCTACCTCCCCCCCTCTCTCCTCTACCTCCTCCCTCTCTCCTCTACCTCCCCCTCTCTCCTCTACCTCCCTCCCTCTCTCCTCTACCTCCCCCCTCTCTCCTCTACCTCCCTCCCTCTCTCCTCTACCTCCCTCCCTCTCCTCTACCTCCCTCCCTCTACCTCCCCCTCTCTCCTCTACCTCCCCCTCTCTCCTCTACCTCCCTCTCTCTCTCCTCTACCTCCCTCCCTCTCTCCTCTACCTCCCTCCCTCTCCTCCTACCTCCCTCCCTCTACCTCCCCTCTCTCTACCTCCCTCCCTCTCTCCCTACCTCCCTCTCTCCTCTACCTCCCCCTCTCTCCTCTACCTCCCTCTCTCTCCCCTCCTCCCTCCCTCTCTCCTCTACCTCCCCCCTCTCTCCTCACCTCCCTCCCTCTCCTCTCTACCTCCCTCCCTCTCTCCTCTACCTCCCCCTCTCTCCTCTACCTCCCCCCTCTCTCCTCTACCTCCCTCCCCCTCTCTCCTCTACCTCCCTCCCTCTCTCCTCTACCTCCCCCTCTCCTCTCTCCCTCTCCTCCCTCTCTCTCCTCTCCCTCCTCCCTCTCTCCTCTCCCTCCTCTCCCCTACCTCCTCCCTCTCTCCTCTACCTCCCTCCCTCTCTCCTCTACCTCCCTCCCTCTCTCCCTCTACCTCCCTCCCTCTCTCCTCTACCTCCTCCCTCTCTCCTCTACCTCCCCCTCTCTCCTCTCCCTCCCCCTCTCTCCTCTACCTCCCTCCCTCTCTCCTCTACCTCCCTCCCTCTCTCCTCTACCTCCCTCCCTCTCTCCTCTCTACCTCCCTCCCTCTCTCCTCTACCTCCCTCCCTCTCTCCTCACCTCCCTCCCTCTCCTCTACCTCCCTCCTCTCTCACTACCTCCCTCCCTCTCTCCTCTACCTCCTCCCTCTCTCCTCTACCTCCCTCCCTCTCTCCTCTACCTCCCTCCCTCTCTCCTCTACCTCCCTCCCTCTCTCCTCTACCTCCCCCCTCTCTCCTCTACCTCCCCCTCTCTCCTCACCTCCCTCCCTCTCTCCTCTACCTCCCTCCCTCTCCCTACCTCCCTCCCTCTCTCCTCTACCTCCCTCCCTCTCTCCTCTACCTCCCCCTCTCTCCTCTACCTCCCTCCCCTCTCTCCTCTACCTCCCTCCCTCTCTCCTCTACCTCCCCCTCTCTCCTCTACCTCCCTCCCTCTCTCCTCTACCTCCCCTCTCTCCTCTACCTCCCTCCCTCTCTCCTCTACCTCCCTCCCTCTCTCCTCTACCTCCCTCCCTCTCTCCTCTACCTCCCTCTCTCTCTCCTCTACCTCCCTCCCTCTCTCCTCTCTACCTCCCTCCCTCTCTCCTCTACCTCCCCTCTCTCTCCTCTACCTCCCTCCCTCTCTCCTCTACCTCCCCCTCTCTCTCCTCTACCTCCCTCTCTCTCCTCTACCTCCCCCCCTCTCTCCTCTACCTCCCTCCCTCTCTCCTCTGCCTCCCCCTCTCTCCTCTACCTCCCTCCCTCTCTCCTCTACCTCCCTCTCTCTCTCCTCTACCTGCCTCTTTCTCGCATCCACCTCTCACTTCCTCTCGTGCGTAAAATGTGCAGTGAATGGAAACAGCGAAGTCTTTCCAGGTCTCCGTTTTATCACGAAAATAACCTCCATTTGTTGTAATTGTTATGATTCTCGTTTTCTTTATTATTTGTACAGTCTTTTTTTGAATGTAAATGAGTGAGATATTATATTTCCATGTTATAGCTTCTGTTATTAGTGCAACTCCTCAGCTCTTCGGTTTTGTTTGCTCTCTCTTTATCTTTTAATTTCATTCTTTGCGGTAGTTTATTTCTGTGGCTTTGTGCTTAGGCAATAGCCTTTATTTCAGACCTTCTCACAGCTTCCTATTTTACGCAATTGTCTGCATCGTTGCGATATATGTCAAATATCATAGAATCCCTGTTCCCTTTATGCACGCATGACTGTATATCGCTTTGGATAAAATTGTCTGCTAAATGGTATATGTATTATTATTATTATTATTAATAATAATAATAATAATAATAATAATAATAATAATAATAATAATAATAATAATAATAATAATAACAATAATTGTGGTTATATTATTACAAAATGTTTTTGTTTTTTTATAGGCTGAGTTCAGGTCCATTAACATACAACTTCCATTAACTTTGGCTGGTTGGGTTTTGATGATAAATGATTAACTATATGACGAGATGGACTATAGTACTGTTTAGATATAACTTGAATACCAAGTAAACACGTGACAACTTTAGTAATTATCCATTTATTCCCAACCCATATTATTAACAAATAAACTATTTCTTACTACCTCATCATTTTTCTTTGTCTGTCTTAATATTTATTCCACACTGTCACCAGCACCAAACATTTAGAAACACCTGAGAGTTTATTGAGATCCACAGCCCTGCGAACATCCATCAGGTGAATAGGACGTGTCAAGCCAGCGCATGTCCCATATAAAGGACGGATTGTGTTTTGGACAAACATTGGGCACAACATAAAGCCAGAGGTCAAGTCCTCTCTGAGCTAAAGTCGAGGGGGCAGCGCTATGCTATTCCTTCTCCTCGGTTCAACAATTGTAATTGAGGGACGTAATGCCTTTATTAATGCAAGAACACAAGCAGCATTTCAAACCCTTGTGACTTCTCATCTCTCTCCACCGTAGTCTGTGCATTTCTTTTAGGCAAATAAGAGTCGTATTCCCCCATGACGAACGTGGAAAAGTGCTTACAAACTCAATAACGTCGGAATAGTACTTTACTTCCCGTGGAATTCCCTTCAGCAGAATGTGCAGCTCGACAGACCGATCGACATTAGCCTGTTTTATACCTCTGCTGCGGTAATATGGGTTAGCTGCAAGGCTCTTCCCTACATCCCCCTACGATACTTAATGAAACTTCAAAAGCCGACTTAAATTCACAAGAACAGTTTGATAACAGATCGCTATCAATGAATGCGCATGCCATTCTTAGACCGGCCTATATACATGTATAGCATTATGTAGTATTTGATTCCTGCATGAAGTTCAATTATTATTAGAACAGAGAGCGGCGGATTAGAGGAACTAGTCGTGTTAATTACGCGGCAGGTATAACGAGCAGGTTTAATCTGAGTCCCCTCTCTCTCCTCTCCTCTCTTTCCCTCTCCTTTCTTCTCTCTGTTTAGTTGCCGTGGCTTGGTGAGCGGCAGGTAGACCTGCTTCCTGCTTTCACACGTGATAAAAATAGGCCTCTCGCTGCTGGCAGTCCAGGACCCTGGCTGGGCACGGGAAACAATTGATTTTAAGCATATAGTTAATTATGCTTAGAAATTAGACAGCCTCGCGCTATGGAGGGACATGGAGGTTATCGCCGCGTGATTTCTTGCCAGCTCTCACTCTCTCTCACACAGAACACAACCTTACAGACATCCATAGGCTAATTGTGAAAGTGTAATATAGGCTATGTAATGAGTAAAAGCAAAATATGACTTACCTTGTCATCTTCCTTCAATGTTTACGACATATTGACATGTCGTTTTGCTGTACTTTACGACAACACATCAACTAAAGCTATCAAGATATTTTGATATCCAGCGTTAAATTTGAATCTGAACACATAGAGAGTGAAAATCTCCAGTCTGGTCGGGATGGGTTCCTTGGCAACACAAAAGAGGTTTATGAAAATAGCCTAAGCCGGAAGAATGTCACAGTGGTCGACTTATTTTTGAAGTCTTTCTTCATACTAAGAAAAAAAAAATCGTATAGAAACTTTTCTTTTCAGGAATTAACTCATGGAAGGGGCTAAAGCCTGGGAGATATTTTGCAGCTTTCTCCATGATGACATGGGAATTAATAAAAAGTGCATCTCATGTTTCCATTGTCCGAATCAATACAAATGTATTGCGGTAGATATATATGTATTCAAGCAACAGAAAGATGGGAAATCTGTCAAGGGTTTTTCCATAATGTTAAAACATATTCAGTAGACCTAAGTATAATTGTATTACCGACCAATCCATTGACGTCCGGTGTTGGTACATAACAAAACAATAGTGGCTTAGTAAACAAATAATGACAAACTAACGAATTATGTTGTGTATTATTCCATAGACTGTTTAAAATTCTATTGTAATTATTAGGATTGTAATTATGTTATTTTTATGTTTTTGCTGTTTATATTGCTTAATTATTGATGTTGTTATAATCATTGTTATTCTGAGTTTTTATTTTATTTGTATGTTGTATGTGCTATTCATAACTAACTTATAAAAATTAAAAAAATACCCGCAGATTTCAAAACAGTGACCTGACTGAATGGGGATAGACGCATGGCAATGTGGTTCACGCCCCAGATATGGCGGGTAACAATCTTGATTCAATTACCATATGTTACATTTATGAATTGCTTTTGTTGCAATGCTGTCAAATCAAAATGATTGACAAAGTAATAAACGAGGCATGCTGTTTTATCTGATTACGGGATAGAACATTTGCATATGGCGACATTGAGGAGAATATGACAACCTTGGCACATTTGGGAATTGGGGAATTGCTCTGCCAAATAAATAGTGTTTCTGGGGATCGATCATTATATATATATATGACCTTTATTTATCCAGGTTGGCCTCATAGGTCTATACAAGTTATGGAGATTAATAATACACATATACACAGCTATCTCTGTACAGCGTGTTCGTAGTATAATGTTGCTCTGTTAGGACAGCATAATTGGCCAGGTGAAGTTAAGGGCTCATGTGAAGCCACGCGCCACCTAGGTCAGGACAGAAGAAAAGGAAAGAATGCTGGAGCGGAAATGAACTCCGGTTCAAATGACACTTTACTCGCTGCTGATTAATATTGACCCCCCCCCCCCCCACACACTTCTCCTCCTCCTCCTCCTCCCTCCATCCTACTGCTTAATGGCTAGCAGGTGGCTGTTGACATTTAAGGCCTCACCCCACCTCAGAACAATATACAGTTGCAACATTTCCTTTCCTAAAATGATTAGACAATCAGAAAGCAGTGCAGAGACAGTTCATTATTTCAATAACATGCTTAGCCCTTTCGCTGACAAGTTGAATTTACGTGCTTCGAAGGTAAAGGTTATTAATTGGGTTGCTGAACTAAAATGTCCAAGCCTGTATCAGTGGCATGAGTGGCGCAGTGGTCTAAGGCGCAGCGGTCTAAGGAACTGCATCGCAGTGCTAGCTGCGCCACTAGAGATCCTGGTTCAAATCCAGGCTCTGTCGTAGCCGGCGCGACCGGGAGACCCATGGGGCGGCGCACAATTGGCCCAGCGTCGTCCAGGGTAGGGGAGGGAATGGCCGGCAGGGATATAGCTCAGTTGATATCGCATGGCGTTTGCAACTCCAGGGTTGTGGGTTCGATTCCAACAGGGGGTATGAAAAAAAAAATGTAAGTCGCTCTTGTCTGCTAAATAATGTAAAAATGTGAAATTATATATGTCTTTAATGACATACATGTTAAAAATAATTCCGTGGTTGTATAGAAAGCTTGGGGTCTGTCTTCTAGTCCGTCTCTCTCCGCCAGGTGATGACGTCATCCTCCTGACAGACAGCGGTGGACAGACATAAATACCATATTCTGTAATGATGGTTAATAGGGCATGCTGGAACACACTGAACGGTATGAAACTTAACAAAGACTTGTCAGAAAACAGGAACAAGTCAAAGCCTTCATTATCATGTTCTCCAAGGACCAGCGAACATTTAATTAATTTGTCATTTATGAATGTTTGACAAATATTAGAGTTTATCTCAATGTGAGATGCGTAATGTCTTTTCTGCGGGAGACAGAAGAAATGACCCAATGTCTTCGGATGCTGCTAGGGTGATCATATGCATTATATTTCTGTTCAAACTGTGTACGAGCAACATCCTTCCACAACTGACATGTGAAACAGTGCAGATAAACCAATGACTTAAAAAAAGGAAACATTTGCATCTTTTAATATTTTACATAGTTTTGATGCATGGTGACAAATTGTCTTCTTTTGTCGAGTTTATAACCTCGCTGGAATATTATGGTGGCCTAAACCAATGGGAAGATCATATTGATGATATGGTGTTTTTCCGTTTTTGTTTCTTGAAAAAAATGCACATTTTGAAGATTCTGAAATTGTTTCTACAGCATTTTAAAAATCCATTTACCATGAGATGTATTTATTTATTCCGTTATACAATGATATAGTAGACCAAAATATCTTCCATTTGGTCTATTTAACTACTAGCTCTCAATCTCACTGCAGAATAAAACCTTTATCCACGTTTCTCCAAATATCAAATGTCGAAGTTGCCCCAAAAGACACATTTGGAAGGTTAAGGGTTAAGGTTTTTGAAAGGGTTAAAACGAAGTTTATTGCGCTGTTGCCCCTAGTGGCCGGTTTTGAAGGCATTTCGAGAAGTCCTCAGGAGAATGTATAGATGTCCAATTTTTGAAGTCACTCTTGAGTGATCTGCCTGCTATTTCATGGGATGTTCTTTATTTATGTTTTTATCTTGTGCCTATTTGAGATGAAATATGTAGCAGTTCCTTTTTGTCACGTGTTGATAAAAATAACAGGAACAAAAAAAAAACAATACATTACTGTTATACAGGATTCTTCTTCTTCTTCTTCTTCTTCTTCTTCTTCTTCTTCTTCTTCTTCTTCTTCTTCTTCTTCTTCTTCTTCTTCTTCTTCTTCTTCTTCTTCTTCTTCTTCTTCTTCTTCTTCTTCTTCTTCTTCTTCTTCTTATTATTATTATATGTGTCTATTATTAACCTCACTATTTGTATCACAGATTTCAGGGTTGTTCATATCATCATCCTCACTGTTATTCCCTTGCTCTGTCTTTGACCCTGGTCCACTTTTCAACGCAGCACCTTCTCACCCTCCAGATGTATATGCACATTAGTCGTGTATCAAGGAGGCTAGTAGTGAGCAATAGAGGCTGGCCAGAGAGAGAGAGAGAGAGAGAGAGAGAGGGAGAGAGAGAGAGAGAGAGAGAGAGAGAGAGAGAGAGAGACAGAGAGAGAGAGAGAGAGAGAGAGAGAGAGAGAGAGAGAGAGACAGAGAGACAGAGAGAGAGAGAGAGAGAGAGAGAGAGAGAGAGAGAGAGAGAGAGAGAGAGAGAGAGAGAGAGAGAGAGAGAGAGAGAGAGAGAGAGAGAGAGAGAGAGAGAGAGAAGGGAGAGAGAGAGAGAGAGAGAGAGAGAGAGACAGAGAGAGAGAGAGAGAGAGAGAGAGCAGACAGAGAGAGAGAGAGAGAGAGAGAGAGAGAGAGAGAGAGAGAGAGAGAGAGAGAGAGAGAGAGAGAGAGTGACCTGTTGCCACAAGAAAAGGGCAACCAGTGAAGAACAAACACCATTGTAAATACAACCCATATTTATGTTGATTTATTTTCCCATTTGTACTTTAACTATTTGCACATTGTTACAACACTGTATATATACATAATATGACATTTGAAATGTCTTTATTCTTTTGAAACTTCTGAGTGTAATGTTTACTGTTAATATTTATTGTTTATTTCACTTTTGTTTACTATCTACTTCACTTGCTTTGGCAATGTTAACACACGTTTCCCATGCCAATAAAGCCCTTAAATTGAATTGAAATTGAAATTGAATTGAATTGAGAGAAAGAGGCCTCTTCAGTCAGGCATGGCTTCTAACATGCTGGATTCTTAAACTGGTGATCGCTCCGTGGTGAGAGGATCGTGTTTTCAACACTGACCATGATATAGGACTGTTCTGCAGGACCGTTCTGTAGGACCACTCTGTTCCTACACTGGGCCAATGTCTGGCTACACACACCAACCTAAGAAAACTAATCTACACTATTTGCCCCAATTACCTGAGAATGCTGTTCATTGACTAGAGCTCAGTGTTCAACACCATAGTGCTCTCCAAGCTCATCACTAATCTCAGGACCTTGAGACTGAACACCTCCCTCTGCAACTGGATCCTGGACTTCCTGACGGGCCGACCCCAGGTGAGGAGGGAAAGCAACAACACATCCGCCACGCTGATCCTCAACACGGGGGCCCCTCAGGGGTGAGCGCTTAGTCCCCTCCTGAACTCCCTGTTCACCCATGACTGCGTGGCCGCGCATGACTCCAACACCATCATTGAGTTTGTCGACGACACGATGAGACAGCCTACAGGGAGGAGGTCAGAGAACTGACAGTGTGGTGCCAGGACAACAACCTCTCCCTCATTGTCAGCAAGACAAAGGAGCTGATCGTGGACAACAGGAAACGTAGGGCCGAACACGCCCCCCATTCACGTCATCAGGGATGTAGTGGAGCGGGTCGTGAGCTTCCAGTTCCTCTGTGTCCACGTCACTAAGGACCTATCGTCGTCTAAACACGCCAACGCAGTCGTGAAGAGCGCACGACAACACCTCCTCCCCATCAGGAGGCTGGAAAGATTTGGCATGGGCCCTCAGATCCTCAAAACGTTATACAGCTGCACCATTGAGAGCATCTTGATTGGCTGCATCACCGCTTGGTATGGCAACTGCTTGGCGTCTGACCGCAAGGCGCTACAGAGGGTAGTGGGAATGTCCCAGTACATCTCTGGGTCCGAACTCCCTGCCATCCAGGACCTCTATACCAGGCGGTGTCAGAGGAAGGCCCTAGAAATTGTCAAAGACTCCAGCCACCCTAGGCAGAGTGTAAAGTCTGGGACCAAAAGGCTCCTGAACAGCTTCTACCCCCAAGCAATTAGACTGCTGAACAGTTAATCAAATGGCTACCAGGACTATTTACATTGATGCCCCTTAATACATGTATTTGTTTTTGTTTGTTTGTTTCTTGCACTGATTCACACTGGCTCTATGCACACTCACTGGACTCTACACACACACTCACACATACAGTGGCTTGCGAAAGTATTCACCCCCCTTGGCATTTTTCCTATTTTGTTGCCTTACAACCTGGAATTAAAATGGATTTTTTGGGGGGTTTGTATCATTTGATTTACACAACATGCCTACCACTTTGAAGATACAAAATATATATTTTTTTGAAACAAAAAAGAAATAAGACAAAAAAACAGAAAACTTGATTGTGCATTAACTATTCACCATATGTCACTATATTGACGCCACACTCACACAGACACACTTTCACACTCTTTCAAACTCTTAACAAAGAATACTGCTACTCTGTTTATTATCTATCCTGATTGCCTAGCCACTTTTACCCCTACCTACATGTACATATTACCTCAACTACCAACACTGCTGCTACTCTGTTTATTATCTATCCTGATTGCCTAGCCACTTTTACCCCTACCTACATGTACATATTACCTCAACTACCAACACTGCTGCTACTCTGTTTATTATCTATCCTGACTGACTAGTCACTTTTACCCCTACCTACATGTACATATTACCTCAACTACCAACACTGCTGCTACTCTGTTTATTATCTATCCTGATTGACTAGTCACTTTTACCCCTACCTACATGTACATATTACCTCAACTACCAACACTGCTGCTACTCTGTTTATTATCTATCCTGATTGGCTAGTCACTTTTACCCCTACCTACATGTACATATTACCTCAACTACCAACACTGCTGCTACTCTGTTTATTATCTATCCTGATTGACTAGTCACTTTTACCCCTACCTACATGTACATATTACCTCAACTACCAACACTGCTGCTACTCTGTTTATTATTTATCCTGATTGACTAGTCACTTTTACCCCTACCTACATGTACATATTACCTCAACTACCAACACTGCTGCTACTCTGTTTATTATTTATCCTGATTGACTAGTCACTTTTACCCCTACCTACATGTACATACTGTATTACCTCAATTACCTCAACTACCTGGTACCCCTGCACATTGACTCAGTACTGGTACTCCTAGTATATAGCCATGTTATTACCTGGTACTTCCTGTATATAACCATGTTCCAGGCTCTGTCGCAGCCGGCCGCGACCGGGAGACTCATGGGCGGCGCACAATTGGCCCAGCGTCGTCCATGGTAGGGGAGGGAATGGCCGGCAGGGATGTAGCTCAGTTGATAGAGCATGGCGTTTGCAACGCCAGGGTTGTGGGTTTGATTCCCACGGGGGGCCAGTATAAATAAAAAAATGTATTCACTAACTGTAAGTCGCTCTGGATAAGAGCGTCTGCTAAATGACTAAAATGTAAAATGTAATGTTATTTCCTGGTACTTCCTGTATATAGCCATGTTATTACCTGGTATTCCTTATATATAGCCATGTTATTACCTGGTACCCCTGCACATTGACTCAGTACTGGTACTTACATTTACATTCACATTTCAGTCATTTAGCAGACGCTCTTATCCAGAGCGACTTACAGGAGCAATTAGGGTTAAGTGCCTTGCTCAAGGGCACAGCGACAGATTTTCCACCTAGTCGGCTCGGGGATTAGAACCAGCGACCTCTTGGTTACTGCACAATGCTCTTAACCACTAAGCTACCTGCCGTATATAGCCATGTTATTACCTGGTACTTCCTGTATATAACCATATTATTACCTGGTATTTCCTGTATATAACCATGTTATTACCTGGTACTTCCTGTATATAGCCATGTTATTACATGGTACTTCCTGTACATAACCATGTTATTACCTGGTACTTCCTGTATATAGCCATGTTATTACCTGGTAATTCCTGTATATAAACATGTTATTACCTGGTACTTCCTGTATATAGCCATGTTATTACCTGGTACTTCCTGTATATAACCATGTTATTATCTGGTACTTCCTGTATATAACCATGTTTTTACCTGGTACTTCCTGTATATAGCCATGTTATTATCTGGTACTTCCTGTATATAACCATGTTATTACCTGGTATTTCCTGTATATAACCATGTTATTACCTGGTACTTCCTGTATATAGCCATGTTATTACCTGGTACTTCCTGTATATAGTCATGTTATTACCTGGTACTTCCTGTATGTATTCTTGTTACTGTTATTTTATTGTTACTATTTCCATTTTTCTTGACCTTTTTATTTATTTTTTATTCTTTACTCTGTACTGTTGGTTACTGTTGGTTACATGTAGTATTTGGTTCATTATTTTTATTTTATTTTATTTTATTAGTTGAAGGTATGATATACATGGTTTAATTATCACACACACACACATAAACATACACACACACACACATACGAAAACACACACACACACACACACACACACACACACACACACACAGAGAGAGAGAGAAACACCAGAATATAATTGTAGCAGTAACATTGTAACAGTGGGGATTAGCAGTAACATTGTAACAGTGGGGATTAGCAGTAACATTGTAACAGTGTTGGGTTAGCAGTAACATTGTAACAGTGGCGATTAGCAGTAACATTGTAACAGTGGGGATTAGCAGTAACATTGTAACAGTGGGGATTAGCAGTAACATTGTAACAGTGTTGGGTTAGCAGTAACATTGCAACAGTGGGGATTAGCAGTAACATTGTAACAGTGGGGATTAGCAGTAACATTGTAACAGTGGGGATTAGCAGTAACATTGTAACAGTGGGGATTAGCAGTAACATTGTAACAGTGTTGGGTTAGCAGTAACATTGTAACAGTGGGGATTAGCAGTAACATTGTAACAGTGGGGATTAGCAGTAACATTGTAACAGTGGGGATTAGCAGTAACATTGTAACAGTGTTGGGTTAGCAGTAACATTGCAACAGTGGGGGTTAGCAGTAACATTGTAACAGTGGGGGTTAGCAGTAACATTGCAACAGTGGGGGTTAGCAGTAACATTGTAACAGTGGGGGTTAGCAGTAACATTGTAACAGTGTTGGGTTAGCAGTAACATTGCAACAGTGTTGGGTTAGCAGTAACATTGTAACAGTGGGGGTTAGCAGTAACATTGTAACAGTGGGGATTAGCAGTAACATTGTAACAGTGGGGATTAGCAGTAACATTGCAACAGTGGGGGTTAGCAGTAACATTGTAACAGTGTTGGGTTAGCAGTAACATTGTAACAGTGGGGATTAGCTGTAACATTGTAACAGTGTTGGGTTAGCAGTAACATTGTAACAGTGTTGGGTTAGCAGTAACATTGTAACAGTGGGGGTTAGCAGTAACATTGTAACAGTGGGGATTAGCAGTAACATTGTAACAGTGGGGATTAGCAGTAACATTGCAACAGTGGGGGTTAGCAGTAACATTGTAACAGTGTTGGGTTAGCAGTAACATTGTAACAGTGGGGATTAGCAGTAACATTGTAACAGTGGGGATTAGCAGTAACATTGTAACAGTGGGGATTAGCAGTAACATTATAACAGTGGGGATTAGCAGTAACATTGTAACAGTGGGGATTAGCAGTAACATTGCAACAGTGGGGGTTAGCAGTAACATTGTAACAGTGTTGGGTTAGCAGTAACATTGTAACAGTGGGGATTAGCAGTAACATTGTAACAGTGGGGATTAGCAGTACCATTGTAACAGTGGGGGTTAGCAGTAACATTGTAACAGTGTTGGATTAGCAGTAACATTGTAACAGTGGGGATTAGCAGTAACATTGTAACAGTGGGGATTAGCAGTAACATTGTAACAGTGTTGGGTTAGCAGTAACATTGTAACAGTGGGGATTAGCAGTAACATTGTAACAGTGTTGGATTAGCAGTAACATTGTAACAGTGGGGATTAGCAGTAACATTGTAACAGTGGGGATTAGCAGTAACATTGCAACAGTGGGGGTTAGCAGTAACATTGTAACAGTGTTGGGTTAGCAGTAACATTGTAACAGTGTTGGGTTAGCAGTAACATTGTAACAGTGGGGATTAGCAGTAACATTGTAACAGTGTTGGGTTAGCAGTAACATTGCAACAGTGGGGGTTAGCAGTAACATTGTAACAGTGTTGGGTTAGCAGTAACATTGTAACAGTGTTGGGTTAGCAGTAACATTGTAACAATGGGGGTTAGAAGTAACATTGTAACAGTGTTGGGTTAGCAGTAACATTGTAACAGTGTTGGGTTAGGAGTAACATTGTAACAGTGGGGATTAGCAGTAACATTGTAACAGTGTTGGGTTAGCAGTAACATTGCAACAGTGGGGGTTAGCAGTAACATTGTAACAGTGTTGGGTTAGCAGTAACATTGTAACAGTGTTGGGTTAGCAGTAACATTGTAACAGTGGGGATTAGCAGTAACATTGTAACAGTGGGGGTTAGCAGTAACATTGTAACAGTGGGGGTTAGCAGTAACATTGTAACAGTGTTGGGTTAGCAGTAACATTGTAACAGTGGGGATTAGCAGTAACATTGTAACAGTGTTGGGTTAGCAGTAACATTGTAACAGTGGGGATTAGCAGTAACATTGTAACAGTGGGGATTAGCAGTAACATTGTAACAGTGTTGGGTTAGCAGTAACATTGTAACAGTGTTGGGTTAGCAGTAACATTGTAACAGTGGGGATTAGCAGTAACATTGTAACAGTGGGGATTAGCAGTAACATTGTAACAGTGGGGGTTAGCAGTAACATTGTAACAGTGTTGGGTTAGCAGTAACATTGTAACAGTGGGGATTAGCAGTAACATTGTAACAGTGGGGATTAGCAGTAACATTGTAACAGTGTTGGGTTAGCAGTAACATTGTAACAGTGTTGGGTTAGCAGTAACATTGTAACAGTGGGGATTAGCAGTAACATTGTAACAGTGGGGATTAGCAGTAACATTGCAACAGTGGGGGTTAGCAGTAACATTGTAACAGTGTTGGGTTAGCAGTAACATTGTAACAGTGTTGGGTTAGCAGTAACATTGTAACAGTGGGGATTAGCAGTAACATTGTAACAGTGTTGGGTTAGCAGTAACATTGCAACAGTGGGGGTTAGCAGTAACATTGTAACAGTGTTGGGTTAGCAGTAACATTGTAACAGTGTTGGGTTAGCAGTAACATTGTAACAATGGGGGTTAGAAGTAACATTGTAACAGTGTTTGGTTAGCAGTAACATTGTAACAGTGTTGGGTTAGGAGTAACATTGTAACAGTGGGGATTAGCAGTAACATTGTAACAGTGGGGATTAGCTGTAACATTGTAACAGTGGGGGTTGAGAGAGAAAAGCGGAGAATGAGTCAAGTTGGTGGTGATTACAGATCTTCCTAATCGCCAAAGAGAACGTTCACGAATTCATAATCATTTCTTCTGGATGATGTATGGCCCACTTATATGGATCTGATAACGTTGGTGTGAATAGAGCTTCCATTATTATTCCACACTTTCATTATTGTCATTATTGCATTCTGTTACACTAAACATGGCTGTGGTTATATTGATGGTAGGCTATACACACATCTATCTTCAGTCCAGACACTGTGCTCCACACACAAACACACACACAAACACACACACACAAACACACACAGGCCTCATGCGACGCCTCAGATTTGTCATGTAATTATTTTTAACATATTTTGTTGTTGTTGTTTCTCTGTATCTACTAGCCACCTAACAATTTTCTGAAGTTGGCTTCAGCTAGCCCAGATAGGTTCTCAATCTCCAACTTCGTAACTAGCTACCCAGAAGCCATTTCAGGTTATATATCACGTTAGAGTAGCTAGCTTGTCTAACTATATCTCTGCTGGCATGCCTGCTGGCAAGGTTGGTAGACTTTAGAAAAGCAAGCAATATCTAAATGTACTGAATAAGACTCACATTCCTTTCAATATTTCACCTAGTTTTTAGCAGAGATGCAGAGAAGCATATTTAATTTTCTTTAATGGTCTCAAACAGTAATTCTGATTCCCTTGTAAAATAGCCTTTCGAGTGACTAAAATGTCACTCATAATCTTTGTTTTGGATAGAAACGCTCACAATTTTTGAAAAAAAAGTATTTTTCTCTCATGGCTAACTACCAGGAAGTTTGAAAAGACAGGCTGAGTGGGTGGGGAGCATATATTCATGAGCTCGCCTTGACTGACAGCTCTTTGAAACGCCTATGTCAAGCAACTTGGGTGCAGTGGGCAGTGTTGCAGTAATAGCATGTCAAGCTAATGTGGCGACACACAAAGCAACTCAAACAACACTGAAATTGCATCAATTATGTAAAAATATGTTTTATACATCTCTCGTTTTGGCATTTCTCTTGTGATGCGGTTCACAGCAGCCCTGACTGATGTGTTGACATGACAACTGCATCTGAGTTTTGAACGACCCTTCCCCCCATTTTGTTCCGTGCTGGCTGAAGACCTAGCTAGCCAGTAACTAGCTAACACCAGACACAGATGAAGACCTAGCTAGCCAGTAACTAGCTAACACCAGATGCAGATGAAGACCTAGCTAGCCAGTAACTAGCTAACACCAGACAGATGAAGACCTAGCTAGCCAGTAACTAGTTAAAACCAGACAGATGAAGACCTAGCTAGCCAGTAACTAGCTAACACCAGACAGATGGAGACCTAGCTAGCCAGTAACTAGCTAACACCAGACAGATGGAGACCTAGCTAGCCAGTAACTAGCTAACACCAGACAGATGAAGACCTAGCTAGCCAGTAACTAGCTAACACCAGACAGATGAAGACCTAGCTAGCCAGTAACTAGCTAACACCAGACAGATGAAGACCTAGCTAGCCAGTAACTAGCTAACACCAGACAGATGAAGACCTAGCTAGCCAGTAACTAGCTAACACCAGACACAGATGAAGACCTAGCTAGCCAGTAACTAGCTAACACCGGACACAGATGAAGACCTAGCTAGCCAGTAACTAGCTAACACCAGACAGATGAAGACCTAGCTAGCCAGTAACTAGCTAACACCAGACAGATGAAGACCTAGCTAGCCAGTAACTAGCTAACACCAGACACATGCGAAAGGGGAAACCTATAAGTATATTTGCATTAGATGAATAGGGTAAACTTTCAATTATATTTGCTGACACCCTACAATCAAATTTTGACACCAGTAGAGTAGCTATCTAGCTATATAAACCACGCCCCTCTGCAAACACACCTTCTCTGATGTTGATTACAAGCCGGTACTTATTTAAATTAGGTAAGAGAATATCGTGTTTCCATTGGTGTATTAAAATGAGAGAGTTAGCGTGATGTCACCCTATCCCCTTAATAATCCTGCCTCTTGAATCCTGAATCCAAGTATTTGACAAGAGAGAGTGGACAGTAACTTTATAATCAAACTGTTTCAATGTACAGTACAAGCAACAATCATTTTTCATACTTTGGTCATCATACTTCGATCTGGTATCATCCAAATATCATCACATGTCATGGAAAACATGATTTGGACTGTTCATGACCTTTAAAAAAAGAACAAGCAGTCAGGAGGACACAGACAGCCTAAGAGGTATGCTTAGATATGAATAAAAATATAAATATTTACATAGAATTAAGCATAATGATTTTGGCTCTGGATTGCAGGAAAAATCTGTTTCAGGTGTTTGAAGAATGCTAAATTCACCCCCTAGCCATCCTCAAATACTTTGTGCCCCCTCAGATTTTTGTGGTGCATGACGCCCCTGCACACACACACACACACACACACACACACTCCATTCTGATATGTCATATTTGGTTTTAGAGATTAATGGACAGCCTGGCCCATATTAATGACAAGGGGAAATATGGCGGTTCTGGATAATTTCGTTAGTTTTGTTTGCAGTTATGTCGTTATTTTCACTGATAGACCCCCGCGGATGCTGTACATTAAATTAAAACGTTGATGTGCTTTTCCGTTAGTGGGACGACCAGACGGGGTTTTTTAATTTGGAAAGTTAATGTTGATTTACGTGGTTTTATAGTTTGGCTTTTTGGCAGACTACCAATCGGGTCCGTTTTTATCAAGTATTTACTTGAAGCGGGAGTGTCAGCTATAGTTTGACATGAATTGCATGCGTAACAGGTTTTGGAATGCACATGTGCTGCATAGCGTATTTGACAGCAACATTCCGAATTTACCAGATATTTTTTTCTCTGCAAATCACCGCTGATTAAAGCTATACGTGTTCCTAATCGAAAAGCCAAATAGAACAAATATACACGTATATATTTTTTTTCGCAATAGATATTAATAGAAAATCCATGCTTATTTGAGACCTTTGGTTGATACTTATAGCAAGGTCTTCTCAGATGAATGTAATCAGTTCAATCCCGAGACATATTACCATATTTGACAGGAGCTGGCGTCAACAATGAAGTCGCTGATGACATCATAACCCAGAACAATACATGGACATGGACATCCGGAATTGACTATTGGTCATGTGTACAATGAAGGGGTAGAAACTGCCACTCTACACAGACACACACACACACACACACACACACACACACACACACACGCGCGCGCGCGCAAACACAAACTACTTTGCAGAGTTAATGAACCAACCTTTTACCTTAGACATTTGTAGCAATCAACTGGGAGAGCATACAGGCGGCAGCGAGAAGAGATGATGAATTGTATTAGGACGGTTTAACTGCTGAAATACATTTTCACGACGTCATAAAGACATTTCCCCTTTAATGTCATATAGTGTCTCTTAATTTAATGTCTCTCTATAGTCCAAATGAAGGTTCTAATACGAAATAGGCGGTCCATGTAGAAAACTATAGCAGCAGATTAGAGAGGGTAGTAGTGTGTGATCAAAGGCACGCGGAATAAGCACGGGTCGCTAGCCTCATTCATCCAGCTGCATGCGGATCTCTCTCTCTTAAAGGGAGTTCCTATTCAATGTGCAGGTGCGAAGAAGTGTTACACTTTCTGCCACATTATGCGAAGGTTGTTAGAGCTCTGTGCTCAGACGTACTAACTATGGGGGCTGATTCGCATTGGAGGGAGTCCGCTCATCCATGAAAGTAAAATAACTTCGCGCCTGAAACTGGGGGGACGGACGGTGGTAATCCGAACACTTGGGGGCACATTCTGCCGACCCGCGTCATGAATCATCCTTGGCTTTGATTTACTCGACTCTCACAAATTCACAACTTGTTGTCAATTTTTCTCCACGAGTCGACTATATCGAATGCCTATATTGTTGGGACACGTTTGTTATTAAAGTGAAAGAACATATCCCGAGGGTGTAGTCTGAATTTAACCCTCCCTTGATAAATATGATTATTTAAACACTAGGCCCTATTCATATTTGGACAAATAATTGAATGGTTTGATGCAGTAGACTTGGATATACTAACAACTAATCTAATACATGCACACATTGTTTGCTTGTTTTTTTTATTATCTAAAAACATGACTTTGCATGATATAAAAAATTATATTCCATAATTCATTATTATGTTTTGCTCTGGAAAGCCATAATAATTATTTGACTGGAGATACTTATATCCTACATCCATGTTTTCCCTTTGTGGTGTTGAAGTGTCCTTTTTCTCATTTCTATATTGACATGTTTGGTATTGCACCTGTCTTTTGGTTTAGAATGTGAGTTCCGGCCGGGCCACTCCATGTCTGGTCATTATGACATGAAATGGAACCTTGAATGGATTCCAGAGCGGCCCGCGCGCTAATCCCCCCCATTAAAATAGCTTTGTTCAATAATACAGGACAGTTTCCGGAAGTCGGATTACCGCCTCCTTGATTTTGCAAATAAATTATATTTCACACTCAGACGAGTCTTAGAACACTTTGGTATGATGCTGAGAGGGCCAAGGACAATACATTTAATTGATACATGTAATTTTTGCAGCATATATCCAAAATAATCTATTTTTTGTAGGTAATCTGTAATTAATATGATGCTTATGTATTTTAACGAAAATTACCTTTCTGCCATTGAGTTAGGCTTCTGTCTCGTCTGGTGTGATTTGAGTTCTTATTCACTGAACCTATACTACCCCATGTGACAGTTACACCTCAGGCTACATTTCTAAACAGACCGACATGCAACATATTGGAAAATTCAGAGCAAATAATACACCCATGTGAGATTGTAATAGAACATTACCTTCATGCATTCACGAATGGGGGTTAAGGTATATCTGGTGATTCATAGGATCAGAGCCTGTATACAGGCCAATGTTTCGGCTTTAGGTTCCCTTTGGTCAGGACGATACAGAAGGTTCTACGTGTTCTAAAGTTGGATGACATGGTGACACTGTCGATGTTATATTCAAGACTGCTGTATACTCAGATATACTGGTGGTGAACACAGGAGGCTCAACCATATCCACCATATCCACCCCAGTAGTTTCCAGGGTCTCCGTTCTTAAGCAGACATAACAGTGTTGTCAGTGGATGATCAGTGCTCTTTAATTAAACCTCTCTACTAGTGGTGACAGGAAGCAAACAGGGGATGGATCTTAACCCTAATGCTTTGTCACACATGAATAAGGAGGGTCTGCAGCCCCACAGCAGACCATCCTTCACTCCTCCAGGTCAATCTCCCTTCAGCAGCCCCACAGCAGACTAAAAACTATGGGTGACATGGCTTCAGTTGTGCGGCTCTGTGGCTGTGGAACACTCTTCCAGACACTCTTACGGCTGCAGAGTCTCTGTCCTCCTATAACACACAGCTAAAGACCGTTAACACACAGCTAAAGACCGTTAACACACAGCTAAAGACCGTGCTGTTCAGAAAAGCTTTCAAGGACCTCTGCTAATTCTGTTCTCATGTCCTAAAGCTCTGACAACACCTGTATATAGCTTTGATTGTTGTCTGTGTTCTACTGTATGTTTAGTGTTTAGGATTGTTTTAATTATTATTATTATTGTTATTATTATTATTTATTAAAAATACACTTGATGGGGGAAGTTTACACTTCCTCCATCACGATGCCCAACCAGCCTTCCCCATCACGATGCCCAACCAGCCTTCCCCATCACGATGCCCAACCAGCCTTCCCCATCACGATGCCAACCAGCCTTCCCCATCACGATGCCCAACCAGCCTTCCCCATCACAATGCCCAACCAGCCTTCCCCATCACGATGCCCAACCAGCCTACCCCATCACGATGCCCAACCAGCCTTCCCCCTTCACGATGCCCAACCAGCGTTCCCCATCACGATGCCCAACCAGCCTTCCCCTTCACGATGCCCAACCAGCGTTCCCCATCATGATGCCCAACCAGCCTTCCCCTTCACGATGCCCAACCAGCCTTCCCCTTCACGATGCCCAACCAGCCTTCCCCCATCACGATGCCCAACCAGCCTTCCCCATCACGATGCCCAACCAGCCTTCCCCCATCACGATGCCCAACCAACCTTCCCCCATCACGATGCCCAACCAGCCTTCCCCCATCACGATGCCCAACCAGCCTTCCCCCATCACGATGCCCAACCAACCTTCCCCCATCACGATGCCCAACCAGCCTTCCCTCATCACGATGCCCAACCAGCCTTCCCCATCACGATGCCCAACCAGCCTTCCCCCATCACGATGCCCAACCAACCTTCCCCCATCACGATGCCCAACCAGCCTTCCCCCATCACGGGGCTCTGGTCTAAAGTAGTGCACTTTGTATGCAATAAGGTGCCATTTGGGATGTAACTTTATGTTGACTATTAACTACTGTGACTCGTCATCAAGCTGTAAAGGGACTGAAGGTAGTTCAGTATATGTTGCGTACTATAGACTATAGATACATTATTATAGATTTTACAAGTCCAGAGTTATGGCAGTGGGGGTGATCAATGTGACCTATGGTTGTAACTGTTGCTCATGCTCAGGGCTTCTCTAGTCAACTGTAATAACAGCCATGTAAGTGCATGTCCAGGACACAGGGCCACAAAGATGGCAGAAATTCGTATATTTTTTTATTTCAATTCTACCATGCATTATAGTTATCTCTCTCTCGCTTTCTCTCTCTCTCTCTCTCTCTCTCTCTCTCTCTCTCTCTCTCTCTCTCTCTCTCTCTCTCTCTCTCTCTCTCTCTCTCTCTCTCTCTCTCTCTCTCTCTCTCTCTCTCTCTCTCTCTCTCTCTCTCTCTCTCTCTCTCTCTCTCTCTCTCTCCACACACACAGACTTGTAAGTGCATACACACACTGAAAACATACACGGTCAATGTTGTTTTTTATGCAGTGCAGAAACTGTGTAGTCTCACCCATTGTAAAAAAAAAATGTAGTTGTTTCAACTAAATATTATTATGTAACTGGTTTCACAGCCTTTTTTTTATTTTTATTCAATTTTACTTCAAAGTGTTACCTGAACTTAATATTTTTAGTTGGCCCAAACTTAGCTCCAATATGAGAACATGTAGGCAAATTTCAGTCAACTTAAAATGATGTGTTTTCTCAACTTGTCTCATATGTTCATTTAACTATGAATTATTATTTGGGCATCAAGTATGCATTTAACTTACACATCTGATCACGTTGTGCATGTTCATTTATTCAGTCATGAATATTCAACATGATCTTACCTGGGATTTGAACTCACAACCTCTTGGTTCACAGCATTCCGATCTTCCTGTTACTTCACCATGTCTGTGTCAATGCTTGATTACACCTGTATTGATACACGTTGCACTTCAAAGTAAATCTCAGCTCTGTACACTCAAGAACAACTATTTGATATATTATAGTGATTAAGAGTAACAGTACACTAGATTAATATGCCCCAATATTACACAACTATACAGAAAAACCTCAAATTGCTTAAATTAGTCAATCAAAGATGAGAGTATAGTCAGATTAACTGATAACTGACACAGTCATGGAGGCGTAGCTGGAATATAGGAATGCCATGAACCAAGAGGTTGTGAGATCAAATCCCAGGTGAAGTCATGTTCAATAATAATGACTATATAAATGTCATCGTGAAGTTCAGTACACAAAAAAAAAGGGTTTTGGAATCAGTTACTTAACCTCTACAGGATCGGTGTCCCTTATAGCTAACGTGCGCTAATATGATTAGCATGACTGTTGTAATTAACAGCAAACTTTTCCAGGACATAGACATGTTTTATATGGGCAGAAAGCTTACATTCCTGTTAATCTAACTGCACTGTCCAATTTACAGTAGCTATTACAGTGAAAAAAGACCATGCTATTGTTTGAGGAGAATGCACAACAACAACAAAAACGTATCACAGCAACTGGTTTGATACATTCACATCTGAAGGTAAATAATGTACTTACATTCTAAGGATCCTAAGGGTGCCAGAGATAAAATGTAGCATAGTTTTGTTTGATAAAATAAATTGTTATATTCAAATGTAGGAACTGGGATCTACAGTTTGAACCCCTGCTGTCTCTGGCTCCACACCCAACCCGCCCAGCCATCTAGATGTGTGAAAGTTAGTGTATAAGCTAATGATCCATCATGTTTGATATTCCTGGGAGTGTGCAAACTTACATTTTGTATTACCATATCATTTTTGGATGTTCTCTATAGTTGTGTACTTGAAAATGTATCAATTGATGCATTTGGCACATTTGGGCAGACTTGATAGAAAATAGTCCACTATTACAACTCTTCACAGGATCAATCTGAAACTTTGCACACACACTGCTGCCATTTACTGGTCAAAATCTAAATTGCTCCTAAACTGCAATATTATATTGTGGCCTTTCTCTTGCATTTCAAAGATGATGGAACAAAAAAAATAAAAATGTTTTTTTGTTTGTATTATCTTTTACCAGATCTAATGTGTTATATTCTCCTACATTAATTTTACATTTCCACAAACTTCAAAGTGTTTCCTTTCAAATGGTACCAAGAATATGCATATCCTTGCTTCACGTCCTGATCTACAGGCAGTTAGATTTGGGTATGTCATTTTAGGCGAAAATTGAAAAAAAGGGTCCCATCCTTATTAATAATAATTACTTGAAACAACTAGATTTGTGGGTGTGTATTTGTTTTTACAGTGTATAAGTTTAATGATGATTTATACATTATTATTATTATTATTATTATTATTATTATTATTTATACCGTTCTGTCGTCAGTCCTTGTCTCCCCTTGGATGGCTTGAACTAAAAGCTTTGAACGGTCCAACAGAGATGGGTCGAACACATCGGTGACAAAGAAGTATTTCCGTGTCATCAGCGTCGTTTAGACGAGATGGAAGAATCCCTCGGATATTATGTCCCGCTTCAAAGAATCTTGGCTACAATTGAGACCGAACTTTATTTTACCCCATTCAGGCACAAGAGCTGGTGCTGAGGAGAGGGATCAACTGTTTGATTATTTGTTGTAGTGCTTATTATTCATTCTTTTCCGTGGGTCACTTGGACAGAGTAGACGGCAACACAAGCGCCAAAGGAACAAACTCTGAACGTATCAGACAGTGGGGACTCCCGCCTTGCTCCTGCCTCAGAATGTTCTGCAGCGGGTTCCACAAACTCTCAGCCTCTTTACGACAAAATATGCCTCAGATCCTCGTAAAAAGCATTTTTGTGTATGTCTTAATTAGTGCATAACTTTTCCCTGTGTTTTTTGAAATGATGGAATAAATGAAGATTTAAAAAAAAACCTGTTGATAGGCTATTATTGTACATTTCTTTATCAGAGGAATTTGATACATTTTCGTATTAAAATTAGACGATTAACGCTATTACATTTTAGCTAGCCTAAACGCCCATGTGCACTACAATTAGCTCAGTCACATAGGAAACTTCACCTCCTTGGAGATATCTCTAAAAACACTGTTTGCATGGTCGTGCCCATTCCCCCTTAACCCCAAACACGTAGCTATACCCTGTTCTTCTTAAAGAAAGCAAAACCCACAGTAAGGCCAGTCTTCAGTTCACAGAACCCACAGTAAGCGCAGTCTTTAGTTCACAGGACGCATCCAAGCAGCTTTGCAATGCACGTCTATTATTGTGAGAATACGTGCGTAGTTCTATCGGCTTCTCTTTTGATAGTTGTAAAAATATAGCAAAAGAACATTTTCTCTTTATATTGGATAGAAAGAACATTGATTACCGTTTCCTACCCCATGGGTAGCAAATATTACGTTCTTTTGAAGAGGCGTTGAAGTCCTCGGACTTGGCCCCATATTATTCGACTTTGACTCGGCTATTGCTATAGAAATCTTAATTCACCGTGAGGACTCACCGTCATGAAGAAATGGCTCTTTGTGTTAAAAGATCTTTGAAGTCTGGATGAGAATATACTAGCCTTTCATCAAACGCTGCCCGCATCTCCTCTGCATAAAATCACACTTTATCTAAGAGAGAAATAGAGCCCGCACAAATAAGACATGGACATGACTAGTGAAGAATATTTTCTAAAAAATTAAATCTGGATTTTCTTTTAAAGAATTGCTTTGTGATTTTCCAGTGTTCAGGGGTGAAGTAAGTTTAGGGTAAGCTAATGCTAAATACAACACCGAGGAGAATGGCTTCTTTTCAAAGTGGCTTTATGGTTTTTACGGCTGCACGTTGACAACAGGCTATAGCAGTACAACAATACAGCAAAAATAAAAACATGAACATAGTTAAAACGAAGCGAAAATCTAAAGAGCCTGTTGTCCAATATGGGTACAACATGTTTTCGATCCTTAGGGCTCTGTTATAGACGGTACCTGAGATTAAATAAGACACAAATGGCAGTAAGACTCGCTGTTGAATATAGTGATAGAAAATGCTCTCTGTGTTTGGTCTCACCGCTCCTTTAAAAAAAAGACTGGTATTGTTCTGCTCTGCTGCCTTATTAGACATGAGTACAGCATGTGAGGTTCAAGGCGTTTCAGAGCACCCTGTCATATATTGGTTAACAGTACCCTGATAGTATATGCATTCAAATAAATTCGTTATTTTATGTCTATATCAATTTTAAAATGTCAAGGCCCAGAAAAGGAAAATTGCATTTTTATCATACACGATTTATTCAAAATACTGACAAATTACCAGGCAGTTGGTTACACATTTCGAGTGTCTTTTCTCGATAGGATCACATTTTCATAAAAATCCATTACTAACAAATATTGACAAGAATTACAAAATCACAAAATGCCCACGTTGACCAAACATTTATGAATGTAATGTAATAATAACAAATAGACTATCGGAAAACGCTTCAATCAATAGAATAGACAATCGCAAATGGAGACAATATGTCTTGTATGAAACTCCAAACTTTTCAATTATTTAATTTATACAAATAAGTGTAGCAAACAAAAATAATAATAGCTGAAATACCAAAGCTTACAAAATTACTGTTAACACTTACACATTGAAACGTATCAATTTACAAATGTACATTTCATTTGTTTATATTGAAACACTTTGGTTCGATAATACAAAAAAAAATGTTCATGTCAGATTCAAAAAATAAATAAATAAAAAATATATTGAGTGTCAAAACTCGATTACAAAATAATACAGCAAGATACATGCGTACAATGACCTGGTACGAGAAGAAATAAGAAGTCCAAACACATGGAGATAGAAGCGCGCTATCACAAGCTATATTTGGCAGTGTCTTATTTGGCCGATACGCCAGACAGTGCATGGGATGATTTGGGCCATAGAAAACAGACCTTTTCGATGTGTTAATTTTGTAAGTCCATGGGCAGATTAGAAAATATATCTTTCATATGTTTTAGAATTATTTTCTGGGCCAGTTTTGGTTAGGGTGTCTGTAGTGCGTCTCATCCCCGGGATCAGGGCTGGAGGAGCCGCTGGGAGGTGTCTGAGTTCCGCTGGCACCAGAACTATGACAGACGTACCACTCGCTTAAATTGGCGGGTTGGGACGAGGCTGCTGGTTCTGAGAGCGACGAGGCCCCTGGCTCTCGGCCTAAGTCCGATGATGGGGACACTAATGACGGGGTTGAAGACTCGTAGCCAGAGCTCGGTGGTGGAGACTTGCAGTGCACTTTCATGTGTTTTCTGAGAGAGCTGGGGTGTGTGTAGGATTTGTCACAGCCTCTCACTTTGCAGTTGTACGGCTTATCGCTGGTGTGCACGTGGGAGTGCTTCTTCCGGTCACTGCTGTTGGCGAAACGTCGGTCGCAGCCGTTAAACTCACATTTGAACGGTTTCTCACCTGAAATAAGTGAACAAAAGTTAGGCGTTGGCTTCAGGAAACCCAAAAGCACAAATCAAAACAGCTGCTTTATTTTGGGGGTGGTGACGCATGGCCACATGTGACGTGAGTTATGGCCAATAACACCATATTGGCCTACAGTGGATTGCCTATTGTACTTGACCCAACGAACCAGCTGAGTTCCTTTAGGACAGCCCAACGAACCAGCTGTTCCTTTAGGACAGCCCAATGAACCAGCTGAGTTCCTTTAGGACAGCCCAACGAACCAGCTGTTCCTTTAGGACAGCCCAATGAACCAGCTGAGTTCCTTTAGGACAGCCCAATGAACCAGCTAAGTTCCTTTAGGACAGCCCAACGAACCAGCTGTTCCTTTAGGACAGCCCAATGAACCAGCTGAGTTCCTTTAGGACAGCCCAATGAACCAGCTGAGTTCCTTTAGGACAGCCCAATGAACCAGCTGAGTTCCTTTAGGACAGCCCAATGAACCAGCTGAGTTCCTTTAGGACAGCCCAATGAACCAGCTGAGTTCCTTTAGGACAGCCCAATGAACCAGCTGAGTTCCTTTAGGACAGCCCAATGAACCAGCTGAGTTCCTTTAGGACAGCCCAACGAACCAGCTGTTCCTTTAGGACAGCCCAATGAACCAGCTGAGTTCCTTTAGGACAGCCCAATGAACCAGCTGAGTTCCTTTAGGACAGCATATTACTGTTTCTGCAGTAGTTCCAAGTAACATTGAAAACATGTTTTTATTGATGATCATC
>NW_025533491.1:0-95000 GCF_020615455.1 Coregonus clupeaformis | reverse complement strand
GAGCTTGAACCGGGGCTCTGGTCGGTGAGCACCGGCATGGCTTGAGCGGTCAGATCTCTCCGAATGAGGAAATCCCTACCTGCGGCTGCGGACAACGCCTGGGCCGTGTGGGTCATAGAATAGGGGACGGTCGCTGCATGCACCGGGCCAAAAGCTCCCGTTTGACTGGAGACCACTTCACTGTGGCCTGCCATATGATGATTGTGGTGGTGATGGTTGTGTGGATAATGATGGGCTGGGTTGATTTTGAGGGCCGCGGAGTGCCCCATGTGTTCTGGCCCGAATGGACTCGGCCCCAGGCGGGGTTCCGCAGTAATCTCCCCAGGGTGCGAGTGAGCCATTGAGTGTGGATGGCTGCTGAACCCCGGGAAGCCTGTCACGCTCTGAGGGGTATGGTGGTGATGATGGTGATGGTGGTGCGCCCCTGCCAAGTCAACTAATCTCAGCGCCGTGTTCCGTTTGGAAATCCTAGGGACCATCACATGGTTTCCCAAAGCATCCATGCTCATTACTCGTAATTCTAGAATAACTTGACAGCAGGCAAAATAATAATGATGATGACAAATATATTTTAATCGCAATGAAAAATATAGAAAAAAAACAAAAATATAGAAAAAACCGATATAAAGTTGTGATTCTATGTCAGTGGCTGCATGGAATCGCATTCGGTTGGTCGGCAGCAGCAGGAGGCTTTGATTGTGAATAGAGATTCATGGTAGGCGCTGAAGCCCGTGGAGCTAAACAATCACCCCGCCTTCTAATTGGTCAGAGCCCCGTGATTGACGTCACTTGTGACAGTTTCCAATGTGAAGAAAATTGTTTTAGTGACAGCAAGCAGCCAGAGCGCCTGCGCCGAGCCTCAGGCAACACTCGGAAGAGAAATATGTAGTTGTATTGCAAAGGTTATTGCACTTTAAACCCCAAAAGTTAAGCCGTTAGGCCTAGACCAAAGGTATTGCTGTCATATTATTCTACCGAGTTATTAAGAGTTATGGAAGAGCAATATACCCACGTTTTGTTATGTAAACAACACCTAAAATAGACAGAGAAAGTAGGCATATATGCAAAGTTGCCCCTCTAAAAAAGTTGTAGGCTATCGCTAATATTCAATAGAGAAATAAATCTTCATAACTTACGAAAAGACAAAGTCATTGAAATTCATAAAATGTAGCCTTACGCACAGTCAGAAAATGTGGGCATCAAAGTACTGAAAATCTTGTCAAACATAGACTAGTCCTTTTCTCAAAAGCAATTTTCCGCGGTGGGGAGTTTTTACGCATCACTCAAAGGCCAATAAAAGATACGGTAAGATAAAGAAAGATATTTTACACGTCCTCCGCACCGCAACACCCCTCCTCGCTAGCTGCGCTTCCTCCTCTTCGTCGCGAGATCGGTTTCTGTGTATTAGTGAATAGGGGCGACACCGTCTATTGTCCCGGGGGAAAGTCATGGAACCGACCTGTTGTTATGATCCGGGGTAATTTCATCCACGAGCCATGTTGGATTGAGACCCTGAACGGGAGCGGATCAGGGGAACGGGAGGTGGCGCCTGATCAACGGCACAGAACGGGGCAAGAGAAGCAGAGATTTAAGCCCAAAATAAGACTTGCTAAAATATGAGTTATACTTTACAATGATACTCTGAGAGGTAGAGGGCAGTCTACTGGTGAAAGAAACGGCTGTCGAAAACATAAAAGTTAATCTTATCGATTATTCACTGCTATCAAATCAACAACCCAGTGACCACACCAATGTTAGACTATACCTGAAATCACAAAACGTATTTAGCATTTTTTTAAAATTATTATGTTAGACGATGGTAGTTCATTGTTAATAACGTTTTCCCTCTCCACTCGTAACACATTTCTTTTTAAACCAATTGGAGTGAAGACCCATGATATTACATCCCCTTTTTAGGAAGGAGGGAGGCTGCTCCCCCACAAAAAAAAAACTATAACGTGTGGGTTGAAGAATGTATGTCTGAAAACATACTAAATATATATGCAACATATTATTTACTTTAAAGTAGAAATGTATGTCAACACATGCGTAAGGAATACCTGGGATAGGATAAAAGTAATCCTTCTACCCCCCCCAAAAAAAAATCAAAAAGTTGTTATATATATTGTAAAGTGGTTGTCCCACTGGCTATACATTTGTAAGTCGCTCTGGATAAGAGCGTCTGCTAAATGACGAATATGTAAATGTATGTGTAATGCGTTAAAGTCAGTTAACAGTTGATTTTGCGTAAAAGTTGGTGATTTTGTGTGAGCTCAATTAGAAGAAAAAAAGCTACAAATATATATTTTAAAACAATCAACGTGCACGCGCTGGTCTGCGCTCTTTGCTATGCTGTAGTGATTGTGCATGTCATTAAGCCTCAACATAATAAAGACTGTGATATATCATCAACATTTCTATCAACCCCTATCGTGCTGCTTACACCTATGTTATGGAACTATTTATATTAGTAACCTAACTTTATCAAAGGGTTGTCATGGGTCCTCCCCACTACAGCGTTTCATAGGTAAATCCATGCATGCACAAATTAATGCATATGAATCCACAGTTACTTAAATACTCTTACCTCAATCTAAATTGCATGGGCCCTTTATCTTAATCAAATCAGTCGGAGACAAATATGAATTGTTCTGTGAATTGACCCAAAGGGGGATCAAAACGTTACCATTAGATTAATGTCAAATATCACATGTATATCTGTTTAACTATTGGTCGGATTATAAAGTGACCGAAGCCAATCATTGGGTTGTTGTCTCCAGGAGCGATGAGTAAAACCTTAATTTATTTTGACAGTGTGTCACGCCAATATTTTACTACTTTGTGACCATCGCCTCAATAGGTATTTATTTCAGTGACCCAGATTGGGTTATTGTCCATCCATGCACGAGGCTCATTGCGTTAGTGAACAAAAATACTGTCCATTCTCATTGTCGAATGAATTCGTTTATCAGTAAAAAATTATAAAATATTCAGTTTAGTATCTCAATAAGGTGGTCATTACAACTATAATGTCTAAGAACAACGTTTTGGCTCGATTTCATTTTAGACTATTCTTGATGTCTCAAAACGTGCAGGCAAGAAATGAATCGGCAACTTTTGTACTAAACACTGCACACTGTTGAAAATGCTAGACACCATCTCCAACTACCCATGTGAGTACCACTCCTCACTCCTTCCTGCATGTGTATCAGTTACCTGAACAAAAAAAATGCATGTGACTTGAGAATCATATTCAGTATTGACAACGCCACGTCAAGCACGTCATAAATAAGTAGATATGATGTGATCCTGGCTGTGTTTATGAAATGGCCTGCTCCAGGGGCCTGATTCAGACTTAGTACATGTACACCTTTCCTATGCACGCCTTTCCTAGTAGGAATTCAGACTTACCTTATGAAGGTGCGTAACGGGCTTTGCAGGCGTGGTTCCCTTGCGCGCACTGAATATATTTAATTCAACACGCTGAAACACCTCCCACTTGCTGGACAACATATTTTCTCGTGGAGTTTTCATTCAATAAGGGTTTCGGTACATTTATGTTAAGCCATCCCTTTAAATTAGGTGTTCCTTCTCGACAGACTCACTAGAATATATGGAGAGAACGGTTCAGAATATTAGGGATCCTTTTCAGCACCAGTTGTTAGATTTAAAAATAATCTGATCATGTATATTATTTAGGGTTAGGAAAGTATTTATTGATAATAAATAAATCAAACTGTTTTGGAAAGCCTTTATGCACGAAATATATAGGTGAATCAAAAATGCAATGGTTTGATTCATCCTGAAAGTTGCCATATTCAATTGTTCAATCCATGAAATATTGGAAGGTGAGAAAAGTGTCCAATAGGGGTTGACCAGTAGTCCTTTAAATCTCCCCCTAATAATCCTCACTAATCATGGAACTGTGATGAAAACTGTCCAGTCGTCGTGACTCGTACGCCAAGCTCTAGGTTTAAACTGCTACGTATGGTCTGAGTTCCATAATCATTCAAATAGGCTACATGTCCCACATTTTTTAACAACTTGTAATACTTTAGCCTAATATGATCCACTATTGCTAGCGATCCTCAGGAACCACCACAATAACGTGAGAGGAAAGAAAGGTAAACTAATGTAATGGAATGATGCAAAATGTAAAGTGACAGTTATAAATGTATGTGGGTATAACTGACGGTGGCTACTGATAGTGCCTAATATTTAACGAGATACAAATTGTTAAAAAAATAAAGTGAAAGTCCGGGCATATAATTAAAACATTCTAGAAATCATAAATCAACTCGGTAGGTTTGGCGCTATAGTGTCATTTGCGCAGGGCTACAGAAGCCCATAGCTTGGTTCTCCACATTTCATCCTTACAAGTTACAAGGTCAGCATTTCATAAACTTTACTGTGAAAAAACTGATATGTTGATATGCTTCAGTTTGCTGCCATATGACTGGTTTGTCTCCAGTGATTATAAGATAAAATAGATCTAAAACAATTATCATTTATATTTTTCTATCCCCCCCAAACGACTTCCTCATTTATCTAGCTCTTATCAATAGCTCTTATCAATAGCTCTTATCAATAGCTCTGATCTGTAAATTACAGTGCATGGAGAATGGTGTTATTTCCATCGGGAAAAAAGAAAGTAAATGTTGTTCCACTTCAAAACCGACAGGTTTATCGACCTTATTCATTGTTTCAACGCAAGTAAAGGTGGTGAAATTAAGAGGCAGTTACGGTCAGAATACAACGTATCTGTAGACACAGCTCCGCCACACCTTCATATCTGTGATCTCCACCCCTAAAGGAATAGCGGGTCAATAGCAATATATATTATCGTGCTTAAATTCAAGGTCAGAATACGTGTAGAGAGAAAAGTGCATAAAAAGTGAATTACCTTAAATTTACGTTCACTTACCTCGGGTAGGAATACCCCCCCACCCCTCCCCCACCCCGGTGCCTAGTGTAGGGTCGCTGTAGTCTATAGAGAGAGAGAGGCTGCAGTAATGTATATAGACTTTGAACAGTTATTTCTGGTCCAAGATGAGCCCTCTTGTAAACAACAAGACAGAATGGTAATAGATAGGGGTCAAGATCAGACCATATCCCAGCAATTCCCAAAACGCGTAATGAGTAGGCTGAATTATTTAGCCTTTTTTTGTTGTTGTTTAATGGCAATATACATACACTGTCTGTATATATTTCGTAACAGACAACTCGAAGCACATGTCTTTCACCAATAGGAATTAGATTGCCTATCCAAACTCAAATGCATTTTAGAATAAGGCCTATTTAACGCAATTTATATCAGTTGTTAGACACCGCATGATGGACTTAATATCACTATTATGTTATATGTTTAGATCAAAGCAATGCCCTGTAGCCTGTCCTATCGATCATAACTTACTTAGAGGCCTCCACTAATGGAATCCATATCATTGGTCAACCTGATGTAGTTTCTCCATTGCCGTATCCAAATGAAGAATCAGTCAACAACGCATGCGTCAATCACTGAATACTTCTGAAGTCAGATAAATTAGTCAAAATAAACATGCATGATTCAACTATGAACCATGTTTGGTTTTTGTTGGTTTATTTGAGGGTTCCCCGACACCTTTTATGTGTTTGGAACTCCTAGAAGTATTTATTTCTTCCTTTTCAATGTCACTTCGACACACGTGCCATCCTGACCGTTTTCCACCTGTTGAAGCGTCTTCCAGATTTTGTCTGTGTGTTGTGGTAGTCTACTTAAAAACGTACTAAAAGCTGCACGGAAAAAGATTGAGAACTCTAGACTCTGTTGTCTTCACGTCTGTCTCTCTGGAGTGTATGAAGCAGAAACTAGCAGTCAAGATGATATTTTAATGGTTCGTATGGCACGTCTGTTCATGTGGCTTTGAACTCCAGCAGCCGGAGGTTCCAGCAGCGAGCACCACAAGTCCCACTTCATAACTTCGACAACTCACAACGTTCTACCTACAGGTTAGGGTGATGCAGGCTATTACCAGTTTTCAACCAGCAGTGTTTGAGATATCGTTATTATTATTATTATTATTATTATTATTATTATTATTATTATTTAAAATAACGGATTATTATGTGTCTTTGTGATGATAACTTTTTGTATGCTTTTTGGGACACTTTTGTCAGCATGTGCTTTATGTGAGAATGGTGATGTGAGAGTCCTGACTGCAGATGTTCACTTTATGAGGCTGCTGCAAAAAGGAACATGGAATGTAGAGAGACAGAGAGAGAGAGAGAGAGAGAGAGAGAGAGAGAGAGAGAGAGAGAGAGAGAGAGAGAGAGAGAGAGAGAGAGAGAGAGAGAGAGAGAGAGAGAGAGAGAGACAGAGAGAGAGAGAGAGAGAGAGAGAGAGAGAGAACAGAGAGAGAGAGAAAGAAAGAGAGAGAGAGAGAGAGAGAGAGAGAGACAGAGAGAGAGAGAAGAGAGAGAGAGAGAGAGAGAGAGAGAGAGAGAGAGAGAGAGAGAGAGAGAGAGAGAGAGAGCGAGAGAGCGCTGCAGAATACAGTTCACAGACAACTATAGACACGACCCTATATGTTTTCATGGTCACAAAGAACACCTGACGTGTAAATAGCAACACATGAAGTGCAAACCTCGACGACAGCTTCATAAAAGAGGTGCTGTATGCACACAAGTACCTAGGATTGTAACTTCAGTGTTATTCAACATTGACATGACATTGGATTGCTATGTGGAGATAGACCTCTAGCCTACCGTATCTGGTACATTATTGGTATCTGGTACTACTGTATCATGGTACATTATTGGTATCTGGTACTACTGTATCATGGTACATTATTGGTATCTGGTACTACTGTATCATGGTACATTATTGGTATCTGGTACTACTGTATCATGGTACATTATTGGTATCTGGTACTACTGTATCATGGTACATTATTGGTATCTGGTACTACTGTATCATGGTACATTATTGGTATCTGGTACTACTGTATCATGGTACATTATTGGTATCTGGTACTACTGTATCATGGTACATTATTGGTCTTTAATATTAGTCTATTATTAGTCATATTTTCATTTCATTTTGGCCTTATGTTATTGTTTCATTTCTTGTCACACATTGACGGTTGGGTCGTGTTGTAGGATTCCCACGTAACGTTAGTAAAACGTAATATATTGTTGTGTATCCCCCCAGCTCTCTAACTCACTTGAACGGAGAGGGGGACATTATTCTTATTTTCTGTTCCTCCCTGGACATTTTACTGAATCCAAAGATCGCCATGGAAATCAACAAAGACACCGCCATGCCCTCAACTTGTGTCCTATGAAGAAAATAGAAAAATCCCGGATCAACAACAAAGAGTTTGTAGTATACTGCCTCCCCAGTCTCTGTGCTGTCAGAGAAGACTGGCCTCCCCAGTCTCTGTGCTGTCAGAGAAAGACTGGCCTCCCCAGTCTCTGTGCTGTCAGAGAAAGACTGGCCTCCCCAGTCTCTGTGCTGTCAGAGAAAGACTGTGCAACAACATTCAGCGACACATTGACTTCTCGTCCAGCCGAATAGCCATGCTCATCATCAGTATTTACACACAACTTAATGCTCAGAGAAAGTGTGTTTTAATACTGCATGGAGAGTATGGCTGTTGCTATGCATTAGTTGTGGAGGAACATGCACGCATTTGACTTTTAGCAGTGTATAGTGAATAGTCAACGCTGTCTACATTTTCACACCGTCTATTGTTGCTTTTATATTTCTCAACTTTCTTTCTCCTGTTATTCAGCCATTTAACCAAAACCACAGTCAGCAATCTCACAATACCTGGGATTGATGATGCACACGGACCAATAGGAGAGGGGCCTCGGCACGCGGATTGTTATTTGGTGGTTGAACGTTGGTAGGGGGATAGGGCGTCCTCCAATGAGTGTCTGAGTACACGGTCACATGTTGCCCCCCTCCCCCCCCCTCCCCACCCCCTCCCACCCTTCCCTCCCCATTCATCAGGGGTGGACTGTGTTGTCTTTCAATTCATTTATCTGCAGGAATGACCGCTACTACCAGTCTACAGCTCACCGCCTGACTAGGGAGGTGAAAGTTTCGCCACGGGAAGAGAAACCGCAAAATACAATATTGTAGCCTCCATGATTTGCGTGTGGATGGGATGAGAGGAAGAGCAGCGGAACATTCCTTTCTTGTTTTAGGTAAATAGAAAGTCTGTGGATTGGAGTTTGCTCAGCTCAGTAAAGTCCGATAGATATTTGTTTGTAAAGCAAGAGAGAGAGAGAGAGGTATAGGGGTCAGAAGTATATCTGTGCATGATTTTTAATTCCTGCTCTCAGTTGCCTCATTGAGTTGTAGACTTACGGAAGATGCTGCTGGACGCAGGACCCCAGTACCCCACCATAGGAGTCACTACGTTCGGCTCCTCACGGCATCACTCAACAGGCGAAGTCACAGAAAGAGAAGTGGCTTTGGGGATAAATCCGTTCGCAGACGGGATGGGAGCTTTTAAAATCAACCACAGCTCCCACGACCTGAGCTCCGGCCAGACGGCGTTCTCCTCCCAGGCTCCCGGCTACGCTGCTGCCGCCCTTGGTCACCACCACCACCCGACACACGTCAGCTCCTACTCCACCGCAGCATTCAACTCCACCCGGGACTTTCTCTTCAGAAACCGGGGCTTCGGAGACGCAACCAGCGCGCAGCACAGCCTGTTTGCCTCGGCAGCGGGAAGTTTTGCAGGGCCACATGGACACTCCGATGCCACGGGGCACCTGCTCTTCCCTGGACTCCACGAGCAAGCCGCCAGCCATGCGTCGTCTAATGTCGTCAACAGCCAGATGCGCCTTGGCTTTACCGGGGACATGTACGGCCGGGCTGACCAGTACGGCCACGTTACGAGCCCCCGCTCCGACCACTACGCCGCAACCCAGCTGCATGGCTATGGCCCTATGAACATGAACATGGCGGCTCACCACGGGGCAGGGGCCTTCTTCCGATACATGAGGCAGCCCATCAAACAAGAGCTCATCTGTAAGTGGGTCGAGCCCGAACAGTTGTCGAACCCCAAAAAGGCTTGCAACAAAACTTTCAGCACGATGCACGAGCTCGTGACCCACCTGACGGTGGAGCATGTGGGGGGACCGGAGCAGTCGAACCATATCTGCTTCTGGGAAGAATGCGTCAGAGAAGGAAAACCGTTCAAAGCCAAATACAAACTTGTAAATCATATCAGAGTACACACGGGAGAGAAACCATTCCCATGTCCCTTCCCCAGGCTGTGGAAAAGTATTTGCCAGATCGGAAAATCTAAAAATCCACAAAAGGACACACACTGGTAAGAATTGTAACATGTCTTTTCTTGACTCAAAAGCATGAACATAATATCCGCTCCAAAAGCTATTTGCGTAAAACATGTTAGCCTGCTGTAGCTTCAGTGTTTTGGTTATGTTTGTTTAAATATAATGTTTTACTATAATACGAAATGGTTTTATCTGTTTATGTGCCAGGACAGCCTATTATTCGGACCGATGCAACATGCTGTTGCATTGTTTTAGTGGTACAAGTAAACATGCCCATCACAACAAAACATGAAGGTCTGAATATATAGCCCTACAGCAATTTCATACATCCGTAGCCTAAAAAACAAAACAACGAATGCTGTAATATACCTGAAGGTAATGTTTTGTCATTTTCAATGTGGTGGTGGTAGCCAAAATACCCCCACGTCACTGAAAAGTTAATGTTAAATGGGAATATGTAAGTATTTATATTCTCATTGTGTAAAATGTTGCTTTTGTTTTTGTTTTTGTTTTTAGGTGAAAAGCCTTTCAAGTGTGAGTTTGATGGCTGCGACAGGCGGTTTGCTAACAGCAGCGACCGGAAGAAACACATGCACGTCCACACTTCTGACAAGCCCTATCTCTGCAAGATGTGCGACAAGTCCTACACACATCCCAGCTCTCTGCGGAAACACATGAAGGTAAATATTGGGTTTACTTTGACCTTTTATATTCAATTTTATTGATAATGTATATTTTGAATTCCTATACCCTTTCGAGAATTAAAGTGCATGCATAAAAATCCAAAGCATAGCCTACATTCCAGCAAGCACGAACACGGAAACAGCAGGGACACACCATGCAGTAAATGCAAATACCTGGTGTGTCTTCATAACGCCTCTCCATTGTCATATCCAAAAGATTGCATCACACATTTGAATTTATGTGCATTTTAATTTATGAGCATTTATAGTGGTTTTCTCATGAACATTTAGGCTATTATTAATATTAGTATTTCTTATTCTAACAGTTGATAATCAAACTGGAATCCTGCATATTTCTAGAACGCATGGCAGTCAATTCATTTTTACATAGGCACACTGTAAAATGTCAAGTTTTGTTTATGTAGTTTTTGCTCTGTCTCGCAGGTTCACGAGGCTACCACGCAAGGACCTCAACCGTCGCCAGCGGCCAGTTCCGGGTACGAGTCGTCCACGCCGCCCACCATCGTGTCCCCGTCCGCGGAGAATCAGAGTTCCAGTTCCATATCGCCGGCAGCATCGACAGTGCACCACACGACCAGTCACCACACCACGCTGTCGTCAAATTTTAATGAATGGTACGTGTAAAATATTTTCACAAAGACTGCAGAAATAGGACTGGAATCAAAGACTTTTGAAAGTCAGCCTATAACGCGTGGACCGAGAGAAAAAACGAGGAAGCCAAAATGGTTGGTTAACCGCTAAAGAGAAAGAGAAAGAGAGAGTGAGAGAGAGAGAGAGAGAGAGAGAGAGAGAGAGAGAGAGAGAGAGAGAGAGAGAGAGAGAGAGAGAGAGAGAGAGAGAAAGCGATGCATGGACAAGGTGCAAAGCCAGCTACCAAGTTAACGTTTTTTTTTTTTCGTTCCTTTCCTCCCTCATTTTTGAAAGAGGTCTCAATGCATGCTATCTGCGGGTCGTGGCCGGATTTTTTTAATTTTTTTTGTACATTAAGATTCCCAGTACAAAAAATGTAATATTTTATTTTGTAAATAATTATATCACAGTTTAACGGAATTTGTGCAAATGTGGACCCTAGATATATGGAAAATGAAATGGTTTTAACAATAACATTGCGATGAATAGTGTTGATTGGACAGAATGTTGTAGTTGATGTGTACCAAATGTGAATTCCTAAGTATAACTACCGTCTCCACTATGTCGACCTTACCGACTATTAGTCTATTAATGTGCTTTTGTATTTGGTGCAACATTTCGTCTACGGTCCAGTTGGAGTAGCCCAGTACTTACCATTGTTGTTATTTAATGTCATGTCGAGAAATCGTGTATAGTGAAAGCCTGAAACTCCGTGTCGTCTGTTTATGTAGGCCTTCGTGATAAAATATAACAACTATTTGTCCATTACCTTGATAATGTCAAAGAAGTATTACCAACATGTAAATATCTCGATTTTCCATATTTATCCGCATGTAAAGGGTAACACATGTTAGAAATGATCGGTATTTATGGAGAAATGCGCTAGTATGTACAATTTAGTTTGCAAAAAATGTTTGGTTACATTTCGTACTATATTAAAGGATTAAAAATACAACCAACTATTTGCCTTTCCATATTTTTGTTTCTCATAGCCTATATGTTGTTTAAATAGGCCTATGACTGGATATCAAAAATGAATGATGCGTGATTATCTTTGTATATACTCATACATAACAAAACAAACACTTAAATAGACGAATATGTCTTTAGAAAACCATTATATGTAAGTTATTGTATAGAAATAAGTCATTATAATACTAAAAGCAGGCCTAAAGTTTTATAATGTCTCAAATATGTGGCGCAGGCTACTTCATATCACATCAATAAAGGGACATATTTGGACCAACTTATTAGGGTAAAACCCTGCTGCATTATACGCTTATCAAAGCGTAGAATTATAAATCACATCATGCTTGCCTTTTTAGGCTTGCAGAATCCAATTCAGTAATACGAATCAATGTTAAGTAATTCGATTTCCCCTGTCCCTGTGTCCCTTTTATCCAAAAGTAACATCCCAGCCCTTGCCCTCGAGTAATGTGAGAATCGAAAAGATGAATAGTGACAGTTCTACTTCTCAGTCAGAGTAAACGAAATTGTTTATGTTGTTCCTTAATTGTTCTCGATGTTATTCAGTTTCCCCTAGCTAGCTGTGTCGGATGGATGCCATAGTCTAGTGTTGAGGAAGTGTTGGGACTTCTAGAGTCAGTGTTGTAGTCTTTGTTCCGTGGTGCAGCCTGGTTGACCGGACCATTAGGCAGGGTTCACGTCAACAGACAGACGCCAGTGATCACAAGCCTGGCCTGCGTGGTTAACACTGCCAGTGCGCTGGGCAAGGCGACACGGAATACAATGTTCCGTAGATCTGTCAGTCTGCAGCTGACACCATGACACATTGGAACGGAGGAAAAATGAAACAATTCTAAAATAAAAGCCGAAGCTAAATAGACTGTACACAATGTAGCCTCGCATGATGATCAATCATCAGTCACAGTCCACAGTGTGTGTGTGTGTGTGTGTGTGTGTGTGTGTGTGTCTGTGTGTGTGTCTGTGTGTGTGTGTGTGCGCGTGTGTGATTGTAATGGTGGAAATGCATGATATCTGAGGTGATTTGTTGGAAATGTATTCATATTTTCTTTGCATGGGCTATTAATTTTAGAGATAAATGAATGATGGTACTAGAATGACTTTTTCGACTCTATTTAACACTATCTATCTAGGTTATAGTGTTGATACGTTTCCATTCATGCACCGTTAGACCCAATAGAAATGTTGCGTATATCCAAACATGTGTTTTGATTCATACAATGGGATTAATTGTGTTTGAAAAGACTTGTCCTTATCGTTTCATGCGTTTTCTGACAAAGGTAGAAGGCAGAGATAGAAATCAATATCGACTCCGGTCTTATATGTCCTAAGAAAAAATGGAGATAAAATATGTAGGCCTAAAAAATGTAACTTTGTAATATTATCAGATGTTACCGGATCATAACGTAGCTTAAAATATCGCACAACTGGCTTGAAGAAGCAACACACGCAGAACACGGCGAGGCCGAATTCAAATGCAGTGTCTTACAGGACTGTGAGACAACCATGTTCTCCCATGTACACATATCATTGCTACACATACAGACAGTACAGAAACATGTCTATTCAGAGATTCCCTTAGGCTACTCAAGTTCAAGTTGTTTGTGTAGGTTTAGGGTTAACCCTCCGACTAGCAACAATGCTGGAGGTGCTTTAACAATCACACAATGTGCGTCATCGTGGTAACCTAACAACAAAACGAACACAATAGGCCTTTAATTACTTTTTAAAATGTCCCCCTTTTTTTCCTGTTATTTCAAATGTTATTTGTTTACTTTTATTCTGTAATACCAAATGACAATGTGTCTGTTTTATGTAAAATGTCAATTACATTATTTATGTTTTTTTTTAAAATGTGTTTATGACTCATTTAATAACATGTGTATTACATTTTGGAATGTAAACGAAATACATATCTCTGGTCAAATCCATATTTGAGATTCTCCATTTACAAAAATAGCTGACATGGAAACCTTCCCGTCTCCATATAAAGATGTCTGAATGACAGACGGTGTAGCCAACACCGCCTGCATGGGCTCTTATGAAACCCAAAACAGACAGAATAAGGAAAGCTTATCGTTTCAGTTTGGTTCACATTGACTTCATTTGTTCAGTTCACTGTATCTGACATTTGTTAACAGTCGCTACAAGCTGAAAACAGCAGAGTTGCAGTTAAAACGGTTGAAGAGCGCAGGCGCCAGCCCTCAGAGCGCCTCGCTTGTCTATGAATATTTATTACTTGTGCTAGTAGCCAGTAAACCAATCTCGAGCTGTGTATGATGCTTTCCTTCCATGATAGAAATGCATGCGCACTTTCACGTTCCAACTCTATGAATTATATTCAAACCTAGAGGAAAATATTTGACCCATGAAAACAGATATATTTCCCTTATTGCTTTAACACACATGTTATTCCAACACACAGGTTGCTCCACATATGTTGTTCAAATTACAGTATGATCACATTTTTACATAGGCGTTAAATATTCAGTTTAGAAGTTATTGGAAATCAACGTTTCATTCTTCAGTAATTGGCCTATACCAAACGGATACTACATCATGTTCAACACTGCCATTTCCTTTCTCCAATAATATTAGCCAATATGTTTCATAATAAGTTAAGAGTTATTATTTCAAGTTCTAAATAAAGTTTTAAGGAAATTATTGTTCGTTTTGTTTATTATCATAACTTTTTTTCCGATTGGGAAAATCGTTTTTTAATTAATGCGCACTTGAATTTGGCTTCAAATCTGTCAGATGAGAATATGAGTCTAGATCTGAAGTTATTAGCGGAGTTGCCAGGCTGCAGGCAGGGTTTGCATTAGTATCCGGTCACTGAGTGGAGTAGTCTATGTTGGTTGACCCCGGCAGTACATGGAGGGATTGACGCGTGAGTAGTCTATGTTGGTTGACCCCGGCAGTACATGGAGGGATTGACGCGTGAGTAGTCTATGTTGGTTGACCCCGGCAGTACATGGAGGGATTGACGCGTGAGTAGTCTATGTTGGTTGACCCCGGCAGTACATGGAGGGACTGACGCGTCACGCGTGTAACCGGAGAAGAGATGGAACGCTGTAGTGCCACTTGATGAATGTCGTGCCAATGTCTGCCTGTCCACCGCTCCCCATATATGTTCCTCACAGTGTTAACTAAATTAATAAGGGAAACATTCACGCTCAAAGTTACTCTTAACGGTTGACCTTATTTTTCTATTTACGTCCAATAATATTCTCCGCAAGGCTACATGCTGATATGTAATGGTACAGGGTAGTGTATGCATTTTTCTCCCAAAAATGGTCACTGATGATGCAGACATTGTTTTGCGCTGATTTGCCAACAGACAATTGATCTTTTGATTTAACGATTTTTTGGGAGAAAATAAACATTTATTTGGGTTACTTTATGGGGATATGGGAACACATGGAGAAAAAAAAAACATCGATGTGTTGAGGCTACAAGTTTTTACCCTTTAACTGTTTCTTTTTGAAAAACGTTGAAATAATGATTTCACCTTAAATTCCTATTACTAACAACTCAAATAAGAACTTCCAATAGTATTTTTATTTTTTCAACTTGATGTTCATTTGGGAAATAACATAGCTCAAGAGGGTCATACTAGCAATGCCCTATTAGAATGGCAATTTGCATAGCATGTTTACTCATTTACATTTACATTTTAGTCATTTAGCAGACGCTCTTATCCAGAGCGACTTACAGTTAGTGAATACATATGTTATTTTTTTCATACTGGCCCCCCGTGGGAATCGAACCCACAACCCTGGCGTTGCAAACGCCATCCTCTATCAACTGAGCTACATCCCTACCGGCCATTCCCTCCCCTACCCTGGACGACGCTGGGCCAATTGTGCGCCGCCCATGAGTCTCCCGGTCGCGGCCGGCTGCGACAGAGCCTGGATTCGAACCAGGATCTAGTGGCACAGTTAGCACTGCGATGCAGTGCCTTAGACCACTGCGCCACTCAGGAGATTACACAATATTACAAAAATTACTTTAGGTCTGATTCAATGGCTTTTATAGATAGGTAAGCATTGTTTAATAAGGACTGATGTCAAATTGTAACAATAATGGTAATTTTGTATGTCCAAACATGAATATTCAATTACATTGAAATTAATGGGTTTTCAGGTAGTGTAGGCTATAGTGCAATGTCCCTCAAAATGGTTTTCTTACATTTCAAATGATCCAGGTTCTTCCGCAATGTTTCCCACATGTTCAGACTACATTTTGAGATAATATATGACAAAGTGCCGTTTTTTAAAATCACTATTATAGGAATTATTTTAAAGGCGACCTTAAGTCTGAATATTGATTAATTGACCCCATGGGTCATGAAATGTCGTTTAAAGGGGAAATCTGCAGTTGCTACATCCATTTTTGGACTTTATAAATTAATGATATGTACCCATTCATTATTGAAGCATATAACTTATAAATGCCTCATGAGCTTAGTTCAAGTGTCGTACCCCGTCAGAACCAGAAATATCAGCTTGTTTTACCCCAATGTTTGTAAACAAACACTATTTAGCCTCAAAACATGGTTAAAACTATATATCTGATAACATGGATGGTCAGTCCTTGCATCCATAGCGCTGTCTATCCTGCCCCATCCCTCAGATGTTTACCAACCCAGGGGTGGGGATGGGCATTGTTATTGTTTCTACTGCTGATTGCCCCTTTAACTCATTTGTGTTGTCAACAGTTCCATCACATCCTTCACCAACATCAGTATTTTTCATAGAAAATAAATGTAGGCTACCCCATTCTTAATCCAACATACTATTTACTGACATATTAATCCCTCACCAACTGAATTCCTGCCTTTTATCACATATCTTTGGTGACAGATTGTTTTGTTTTCTTACAGCCCTCTTAGTTAGAGTGCCACAACACTGACCTGCAGCAAACCAAAATGATACAAATTGTGTAAATGCAGGGGGGCTGGGGGAGTTGGCCAATCCAGTTCAAGGGAAGATTTTTTTCATATACACTTCTAAGTTCATTGTCAAAACATGCTCTACCAGCCGGTTGAGAAAAACCTTGGCAGAAATCTGTTTTATTACAATTATTATTATTGTTATTGTTATTGTTATTGTTATTGTTATTGTTATTGTTATTGTTATTGTTATTGTTATTATTATTATTATAATTATTATTATTGTTATTATTGTTATTATTGTTATTATTGTTATTATTGTTATTATTGTTATTATTGCTATTATTGTTATTATTACTATTATTGTTATTATTATTGTAATTATTGTTATTGTTATTGCTATAATAATAATAATAATTATTATTATTATTGTTGTTATTATTATTTTTATATTTATTTTTATTATTATTATTATTGTTATTGTTATTGTTATTGTTATTGTTATTGTTATTATTATTATTATTATTTTTATTTTTATTATTCTACTAAGGTTGTGTTTGTTACCTTGTTGTTTTCTCCTCAGTCTTGTTTCCTATCATCAATCAAGGCCATGCAGACAAAGACATCCAGCTATATCAATCAGAGAGCAGCTGCCAAGGACCCTTCACATCTCCACTGTTTTCTTTCCATGTACTTACTATCTTGATGAAGTGACAATTATATTTTTTCTACATTTCAAGCAAACGTTACATAAATCCCCCTAGAGTCTATTGACGCACCGGTGCATGAATATAAGTAACCCAAAATATAGTAATTCTCATCAAAATCTGTCAGTTTAAACAAGAGATATCTTTTTTTTTTGTTGCATGGGGTCAATCCACTTCATCTGCCTATAAGCGTCAGTATGCTTCCATTTCTGAAGGCGCCTTGCCAAACTCAGCTAGCCGAACCAAACGAGTTCGCATACTCCCTTTAAAGACCTTCACTTGAAAAAATGAGAAAAGAGCGGCAGTAGTGCTGTCTGTCCATCTTGAGATGCAGTAGCCAGTATACACTTCCTCAAAATAGTCTGAATTAATCTAAGATAACTCAAGAAATCTGTCATTAATTTGGATGTTTTTGCAGAGGAGATCTTAGTCGCTCAGTTTTACATCTAACTAAGATGTTTGGTGCAGTATTTCTCAATGAAAAAATATATATGAAAATGAGTCGTGTCTCGTTGAACGACAACAAAGACTTTATTGAAGAATCTCTACTGTTGACCAATCACCAACGAAGGGCGTAGAAACTTCGGCTTGCCTCCAGAAAAATGATTGTGTTCCTCAACAGCCAAAAATACACACACCGAAGTCCAAAATGAACAAACGTCACAAAATTACATCATAATATATGCACAAACTCTTGAGAACTATTTCAGCTGGGAAGCATGCAGACGCTTCAAGCCAATTTATGCTTGATTCGAAAATGAGGTCGGAGGCTTCATATGGAGGGTGTAGCGCAATGGTGTATCCTCTGGAGGCATGTAGAACTCCGTACCGCCCTGCTGTTTCTCCCTGCGTCTCCCACATGTTGTAACAACACAGAGAGTTACATATAGTTCTGGATCTCCCTGCGTCTCCCACATGTTGTAACAACGCAGAGAGTTACATATAGTTCTGGATCTCCCTGCGTCTCCCACATGTTGTAACAACACAGAGAGTTACATATAGTTCTGGATCTCCCTGCGTCTCCCACATGTTGTAACAACACAGAGAGTTACATATAGTTCTGGATCTCCCTGCGTCTCCCACATGTTGTAACAACACAGAGAGTTACATATAGTTCTGGATCTCCCTGCGTCTCCCACATGTTGTAACAACACAGAGAGTTACATATAGTTCTGGATCTCCCTGCGTCTCCCACATGTTGTAACAACACAGAGAGTTACATATAGTTCTGGATCTCCCCTACGTCTCCCACATGTTGTAACAACACAGAGAGTTACATATAGTTCTGGATCTCCCTGCGTCTCCCACATGTTGTAACAACACAGAGAGTTACATATAGTTCTGGATCTCCCTGCGTCTCCCACATGTTGTAACAACGCAGAGAGTTACGTATAGTGCTGCATTGAACAAATGGTTGACAGTTAGTGAGGGCGGGAGGTCCTGTATAAACACAAATTCACTTCCTTGACAAGAACTATGAATGCCCTGACTTCTGCAGAGGCTGTATGAATGTAAATGATGCACAGCCAATGCAGACGGCGGATTGACCATGCAGCGCCTTTAAAAGGAGTTTCTGTTTATACAGGACCTCCTGCCCCCACCTACCATCAACCACCCTCTGCATTGTTACAATGTTTGGGAGGCGCATGGCGGAGCTCAATTTGGCCTCTGCATGCCTCCAGAGGATCCGCTGTTGCGTTACACCCTCTGTACGAAGCCTCCGACCACATTTTTCGGATCAAGCATAAATTTGGCTTTTAATGGCGGCCTTCCGCATCTGCGGTGGAAAGTGGCAGAGCTACAGTGGTGTTTGTCAGACCAGGAGACGTCCCGGAAATCTGTCTTTTGACTAAATGTCTGTAGCGTCCGAACGGTTTGGCCTAAAAACTATTATGACCCCTTTATGGAAAGGGGAGACTGGGTACATCATTAATTTATAAGTCATGTTTGGACATACAAAATTACCATAATTTGTTAAAATTTGACATTAATCAGTCCTTATTAAACAATGCTTACCTATCTATAAAAGCCATTGAATCAGACCTAAAGTAATTTTTGTAACATTGTGTAAATGAGTAAAAATACTATGCAAATTGCCATTCTAATATGACATTGACCCTCTTGACTTCTGGAAGTATGGAGGCCATTTTGAGCCTACCCAATAAAAGGAGTTAAATATGTGACAAAAAAACAACAAATATTTCCAGAGGTTTCTGATGTCTCCTAGATACGGGACAGACACTTCAAAACCTTGTTTCTTATGATTCATTTTTTTGTCTGTCTTTTTTGCCATTTATGAGTGTGTTAATCAATGCGTTTCTCTGGGATTTGGTACTAAAGGCCAAATTAAATATTTTATCAAATAATTTTTTTATATATATAATTTTTTTTTTGACCTAAAGGGGTCCTAAAATTCAAAATCAAATAGCTAAATGATCCATGGTTTAAGCATCTTAAAACAATTCCACATGGCAGCTCAGCATATAACAGAGATTGATGCGGGAGGGGCAGTTCCTGCTCTTCTCCAATGGACAGGTACTTGGGTATTTCTCTCTTCCTAGTCACATGCCCTTTGCCCTTTGACTTCTAGGCTGTCTCAGTCTCGGGCGAGCTGTTCAAATGCTTCATTCTGACAGGTTGATTTGACTGACCTGTATTTGCCTATTGCTGCAGCATTGAAGTTTGACCGTTGTGTCCAACTCCAAATGCATGTTGTGCCCAAAGCTGACTTGACCGCATCAGACTTTGTATGGATAAGCCTAGATCTTTTGGTTTTCTCTGATATAGGACCACCATGGAAAGTCATAGTTATGCAACAATAATATCATAATCATCTACATTGCTAGCAGGCCATTTGGAGATGCCAATTTTAAGCGCTAACGTAAATTGTGATATGAATAGATAGAATAGTGTTTATTGGGTACATATTAACTAGGCCCACATTCCTAATGTGTTGGATGCAGAATCGAGGTATAGCATTTTTTCCCGTTTAATTTTGGAATATTTACAGTTATCATTATATTACACAAGTGGTATATCCCTCTCTAGTAGGTTGAGCTTTAGTACCTCCTTGGTATATCCCTCTTTAGTAGGCTGAGCTTTAGTACCTCCTTGGTATATCCCTCTCTAGTAGGCTGAGCTTTAGTACCTCCTTGGTATATCCCTCTCTAGTAGGTTGAGCTTTAGTACATCCTTGGTATATCCCTCTCTAGTAGGCTGAGCTTTAGTACCTCCTTGGTATATCCCTCTCTAGTAGGCTGAGCTTTAGTACCTCCTTGGTATATCCCTCTCTAGTAGGCTGAGCTTTAGTACCTCCTTGGTATATCCCTCTTTAGTAGGCTGAGCTTTAGTACCTCCTTGGTATATCCCTCTCTAGTAGGCTGAGCTTTAGTACCTCCTTGGTATATCCCTCTCTAGTAGGCTGAGCTTTAGTACCTCCTTGGTATATCCCTCTCTAGTAGGTTGAGCTTTAGTACCTCCTTGGTATATCCCTCTCTAGTAGGCTGAGCTTTAGTACCTCCTTGGTATATCCCTCTCTAGTAGGCTGAGCTTTAGTACCTCCTTGGTATATCCCTCTCTAGTAGGCTGAGCTTTAGTCCCTCCTTGGTATATCCCTCTCTAGTAGGCTGAGCTTTAGTACCTCCTTGGTATATCCCTCTCTAGTAGGCTGAGCTTTAGTACCTCCTTGGTATATCCCTCTCTAGTAGGCTGAGCTTTAGTACCTCCTTGGTATATCCCTCTCTAGTAGGCTGAGCTTTAGTACCTCCTTGGTATATCCCTCTTTAGTAGGTTGAGCTTTAGTACCTCCTTGGTATATCCCTCTTTAGTAGGCTGAGCTTTAGTCCCTCCTTGGTATATCCCTCTCTAGTAGGCTGAGCTTTAGTACCTCCTTGGTATATCCCTCTTTAGTAGGTTGAGCTTTAGTACCTCCTTGGTATATCCCTCTTTAGTAGGCTGAGCTTTAGTACCTCCTTGGTATATCCCTCTCTAGTAGGCTGAGCTTTAGTACCTCCTTGGTATATCCCTCTCTAGTAGGCTGAGCTTTAGTACCTCCTTGGTATATCCCTCTCTAGTAGGTTGAGCTTTAGTACCTCCTTGGTTTATCCCTCTCTAGTAGGCTGAGCTTTAGTACTTCCTTGGTATATCCCTCTCTAGTAGGTTGAGCTTTAGAACCTCCTTGGTATATCCCTCTCTAGTAGGCTGAGCTTTAGTACCTCCTTGGTATATCCCTCTTTAGTGGGCTGAGCTTTAGTACCTCCTTGGTATATCCCTCTTTAGTAGGTTGAGCTTTAGTACCTCCTTGGTATATCCCTCTCTAGTAGGTTGAGCTTTAGTACCTCCTTGGTATATCCCTCTCTAGTAGGTTGAGCTTTAGTACCTCCTTGGTATATCCCTCTTTAGTAGGCTGAGCTTTAGTACCTCCTTGGTATATCCCTCTCTAGTACCTCCTTGGTATATCCCTCTTTAGTAGGTTGAGCTTTAGTACCTCCTTGGTATATCCCTCTTTAGTAGGTTGAGCTTTAGTACCTCCTTGGTATATCCCTCTCTAGTAGGCTGAGCTTTAGTACCTCCTTGGTATATCCCTCTCTAGTACCTCCTTGGTATATCCCTCTCTAGTACCTCCTTGGTATATCCCTCTCTAGTACCTCCTTGGTATATCCCTCTTTAGTAGGTTGTGCTTTAGTACCTCCTTGGTATATCCCTCTCTAGTACCTCCTTGGTATATCCCTCTCTAGTACCTCCTTGGTATATCCCTCTTTAGTAGGTTGAGCTTTAGTACCTCCTTGGTATATCCCTCTTTAGTAGGCTGAGCTTTAGTACCTCCTTGGTATATCCCTCTCTAGTAGGTTGAGCTTTAGTACCTCCTTGGTATATCCCTCTCTAGTAGGCTGAGCTTTAGTACCTCCTTGGTATATCCCTCTCTAGTAGGCTGAGCTTTAGTCCCTCATTGGTATATCCCTCTTTAGTAGGCTGAGCTTTAGTACCTCCTTGGTATATGCCTCTTTAGTAGGTTGAGCTTTAGTACCTCCTTGGTATATCCCTCTTTAGTAGGCTGAGCTTTAGTACCTTCTTGGTATATCCCTCTCTAGTAGGTTGAGCTTTAGTACCTCCTTGGTATATCCCTCTCTAGTAGGCTGAGCTTTAGTACCTCCTTGGTATATCCCTCTCTAGTAGGTTGAGCTTTAGTACCTCCTTGGTATATCCCTCTTTAGTAGGTTGAGCTTTAGTACCTCCTTGGTATATCCCTCTTTAGTAGGCTGAGCTTTAGTACCTCCTTGGTATATCCCTCTCTAGTAGGCTGAGCTTTAGTACCTCCTTGGTATATCCCTCTCTAGTAGGCTGAGCTTTAGTACCTCCTTGGTATATCCCTCTCTAGTAGGTTGAGCTTTAGTACCTCCTTGGTATATCCCTCTCTAGTAGGCTGAGCTTTAGTCCCTCCTTGGTATATCCCTCTCTAGTAGGTTGAGCTTTAGTACCTCCTTGGTATATCCCTCTCTAGTAGGCTGAGCTTTAGTACCTCCTTGGTATATCCCTCTCTAGTAGGTTGAGCTTTAGTACCTCCTTGGTATATCCCTCTCTAGTAGGCTGAGCTTTAGTACCTCCTTGGTATATCCCTCTCTAGTAGGTTGAGCTTTAGTACCTCCTTGGTATATCCCTCTCTAGTAGGCTGAGCTTTAGTACCTCCTTGGTATATCCCTCTCTAGTAGGCTGAGCTTTAGTACCTCCTTGGTATATCCCTCTCTAGTAGGCTGAGCTTTAGTACCTCCTTGGTATATCCCTCTCTAGTAGGTTGAGCTTTAGTACCTCCTTGGTATATCCCTCTCTAGTAGGCTGAGCTTTAGTACCTCTTTGGTATATCCCTCTCTAGTAGGTTGAGCTTTAGTACCTCCTTGGTATATCCCTCTCTAGTAGGCTGAGCTTTAGTACCTCCTTGGTATATCCCTCTCTAGTAGGCTGAGCTTTAGTACCTCCTTGGTATATCCCTCTCTAGTAGGCTGAGCTTTAGTACCTCCTTGGTATATCCCTCTCTAGTAGGTTGAGCTTTAGTACCTCCTTGGTATATCCCTCTCTAGTAGGCTGAGCTTTAGTACCTCCTTGGTATATCCCTCTCTAGTAGGCTGAGCTTTAGTCCCTCCTTGGTATATCCCTCTCTAGTAGGTTGAGCTTTAGTACCTCCTTGGTATATCCCTCTTTAATAGGCTGAGCTTTAGTACCTCCTTGGTATATCCCTCTCTAGTAGGTTGAGCTTTAGTACCTCCTTGGTATATCCCTCTCTAGTAGGCTGAGCTTTAGTACCTCCTTGGTATATCCCTCTCTAGTAGGTTGAGCTTTAGTACCTCCTTGGTATATCCCTCTCTAGTAGGTTGAGCTTTAGTACCTCCTTGGTATATCCCTCTCTAGTAGGTTGAGCTTTAGTACCTCCTTGGTATATCCCTCTCTAGTAGGCTGAGCTTTAGTACCTCCTTGGTATATCCCTCTCTAGTAGGTTGAGCTTTAGTACCTCCTTGGTATATCCCTCTCTAGTAGGCTGAGCTTTAGTCCCTCCTTGGTATATCCCTCTCTAGTAGGCTGAGCTTTAGTACCTCCTTGGTATATCCCTCTCTAGTAGGCTGAGCTTTAGTACCTCCTTGGTATATCCCTCTCTAGTAGGCTGAGCTTTAGTACCTCCTTGGTATATCCCTCTCTAGTAGGTTGAGCTTTAGTACCTCCTTGGTCTATCCCTCTCTAGTAGGTTGAGCTTTAGTACCTCCTTGGTATATCCCTCTCTAGTAGGCTGAGCTTTAGTACCTCCTTGGTATATCCCTCTCTAGTAGGTTGAGCTTTAGTACCTCCTTGTTTAGACCTGTAACCCAGGAGGCCTGTGGGAGTCAAGCATGCCGCAGTGTGGATGATCAATTTGTCTATATGACTAAATGATATTATAAGACGTTTCATGTCATCATACTGTATTGTATGTTCCATAATACCCAGTAGTAGAGCTATCTGTCTGAGACCCCAGCCAGCCATTACCCAGTAGTAGATCTATCTGTCTGAGACCCCAGCCAGCCATTACCCAGTAGTAGATCTATCTGTCTGAGACCCCAGCCAGCCAGCCATTACCCTGTAGTAAAGCTAGCTGAGACCCCAGCCAGCCATTACCCAGTAGTAGAGCTATCAGTCTGAGAGCCCAGCCAGCCAGCCATTACCCTGTAGTAAAGCTAGCTGAGACCCCAGCCAGCCATTACCCAGTAGTATTGCTATCTGTCTGAGACCCCAGCCAGCCATTACCCAGTAGTATTGCTATCTGTCTGAGAGCCCAGCCAGCCATTACCCAGTAGTAGATCTATCTGTCTGAGACCCCAGCCAGCCATTACCCTGTAGAAAAGCTAGCTGAGACCCCAGCCAGTATCAGTAGTGGTTGTAGACAGTCAGACTCAGTGGCACGCTGTTACATTTAGACCACAGAAGATTTGTAGAGGTGCTGACATTGCCCATGATGCCGCGTTCCCATGGTGTGTAGCTAAATGCGGTCAGGGGTAGACCAGGGGTAGCCCAGGGGTAGACCAGGGGTAGACCAGGGGTAGACCAGGGGTAGCCCAGGGGTAGACCAGGGGTAGCCCAGGGGTAGACCAGGGGTAGACCAGGGGTAGACCAGGGGTAGCCCAGGGGTAGCCCAGGGGTAGACCAGGGGTAGACCAGGGGTAGACCAGGGGTAGACCAGGGGTAGCCCAGGGGTAGACCAGGGGTAGACCAGGGGTAGCCCAGGGGTAGACCAGGGGTAGACCAGGGGTAGCCCAGGGGTAGCCCAGGGGTAGCCCAGGGGTAGCCCAGGGGTAGACCAGGGGTAGACCAGGGGTAGACCAGGGGTAGACCAGGGGTAGCCTTCTCCCTGGGACATTGGTTTACACCATGCAGCCGTGGTTTAGGGCTAGAAAAACATCTTCATCCGTCCCGTACAGAAGGCTTCATGTTAACTCATGCTACTGTGCAAATTAGGCCGCCAATTTAACTTATTGATCTGTGTTGTTTATTCTGACATACAGCCTGCCTGATGTAATGTCAGTATAGGCCTGCGTTTTTGCTACTGTATTTTCCCTCTTTATGGCACAGGTCATTTGATCAGTTATCTCAAGTAAACCATTTTCATTTAATTTGTAAAGGGCAAGAAGGCAAATGTTATTTGGTTGTTTTGTAAATTAAATCCTATTAGGTTAGGTTTGGTATTTGGTTTGCTCTTCATAAGAGAGAGAGACCAGCTTGTGGACATATAGTGTGTAAATTGCAGCTCATCAGAATAATTGATGATCATATCTGGAGCATGCGCACTTCCAAAGCTTATCCATTAGAAATACAATTTGTATAGCAGACATGAATATTCCATTTGATTTGCCTTCATTTATTGTCTGTGGCATGACATGCGATTAGTTTTATAGGATATGTATGTAATCAAATTTAGACAAAACATTATTTTCTTTTTAAAACAAATAATAAGGTATGTTTGTTTTTGTTCTAATTTCATGCTAACATACGTTTTGAATTGTCGATTTTGAGAAAACACATTAATCCCCGTGACATCATTATGTGATGTGTAACCTTGTGACTGGAAGGAAAGTCTAAATTATTGCTTAAAATAAATGGAGAGTAAATATGAATAGGATTAATTAATATCAGGTCTGCATTATGTCTCCAGTTGAATTAGAAGGTGACAAATCCTAAAAGACTGAGACAGCACAGCATAGTATGTACCCTGTTCTCTCCAGACACATGGATCTGTTGTAGAGAAACGACTTCAATTAACATAATCACTGACCTCATTATTATTGTGCACTGAACCGAGAGGGAAAGTTTTCTTCCTTTGAAATTAGGAAACATTGAGATTTCCTCAAACTGTACAAGTTGACTTCTAGCAGTAGTCCTTAGCAACAGGCAACCTCACCCATATCTCATGTGAGTGTTCTGGGTTCATTTGTTATGGTCTCCGTAACATCACTCTCTAATTTATTAATCTGGGCAGAATTTAAATATACTTTATTATTCTGCCAACTGTCATTGTAGTGCCACAATCTAATGTGGCCCAGTTTTTTGAATAGGCTATGCACGTTCTGAAAATGGGCATCTATCAAGAGAGGCCTAATGAAAATGGTGAGTGTGTTTCCAGTCACACCTGTTTATGTCTTCTAAAGAGAACAGATGGAAGAGAGGCTTTGAAGTGTGTTGATGTTACAGGACCTCTCTCCACAGGGTCAGTAGGGAAACCACAGGGTCAGTAGGGAGACCACAGTAGGGAGACTACAGGGTCAGTAGGGAGACTACAGGGTCAGTAGGGAGACCACAGTAGGGAGACTACAGGGTCAGTAGGGAGACCACAGGGTCAGTAGGGGAGACCACAGGGTCAGTAGGGAGACTACAGGGTCAGTAGGGGAGACTACAGGGTCAGTAGGGAGACCACAGGGTCAGTAGGGAGACTACAGGGTCAGTAGGGAGACCACAGGGTCAGTAGGGAGACCACAGGGTCAGTAGGGAGACTACAGGGTCAGTAGGGAGACCACAGGGTCAGTAGGGAGACCACAGGGTCAGTAGGGAGACTACAGGGTCAGTAGGGAGACTACAGGGTCAGTAGGGAGACCACAGGGTCAGTAGGGAGACCACAGGGTCAGTAGGGAAACCACAGTAGGGAGACCACAGGGTCAGTAGGGAGACCACAGGGTCAGTAGGGAGACCACAGTAGGGAGACTACAGGGTCAGTAGGGAGACTACAGGGTCAGTAGGGAGACTACAGGGTCAGTAGGGAGACCACAGGGTCAGTAGGGAGACCACAGGGTCAGTAGGGAAACCACAGTAGGGAGACTACAGGGTCAGTAGGGAGACCACAGGGTCAGTAGGGAGACCACAGTAGGGAGACTACAGGGTCAGTAGGGAGACCACAGGGTCAGTAGGGAGACCACAGGGTCAGTAGGGAAACCACAGTAGGGAGACTACAGGGTCAGTAGGGAGACCACAGGGTCAGTAGGGAGACCACAGTAGGGAGACTACAGGGTCAGTAGGGAGACTACAGGGTCAGTAGGGAGACCACAGGGTCAGTAGGGAGACCACAGGGTCAGTAGGGAGACCACAGGGTCAGTAGGGAGACTACAGGGTCAGTAGGGAGACTACAGGGTCAGTAGGGAGACTACAGGGTCAGTAGGGAGACCACAGGGTCAGTAGGGAGACCACAGGGTCAGTAGGGAGACCACAGGGTCAGTAGGGAGACTACAGGGTCAGTAGGGAGACTACAGGGTCAGTAGGGAGACCACAGGGTCAGTAGGGAGACTACAGGGTCAGTAGGGAGACTACAGGGTCAGTAGGGAGACTACAGGGTCAGTAGGGAGACCACAGGGTCAGTAGGGAGACCACAGGGTCAGTAGGGAGACCACAGGGTCAGTAGGGAGACCACAGGGTCAGTAGGGAGACTACAGGGTCAGTAGGGAGACCACAGGGTCAGTAGGGAGACCACAGAGTCAGTAGGGAGACTACAGGGTCAGTAGGGAGACTACAGGGTCAGTAGGGAGACCACAGGGTCAGTAGGGAAACCACAGGGTCAGTAGGGAGACCACAGGGTCAGTAGGGAGACCACAGTAGGGAGACTACAGGGTCAATAGGGAGACCACAGTAGGGAGACTACAGGGTCAGTAGGGAGACCACAGTAGGGAGACTACAGGGTCAGTAGGGAGACCACAGGGTCAGTAGGGAGACCACAGGGTCAGTAGGGAGACTACAGGGTCAGTAGGGAGACCACAGGGTCAGTAGGGAAACCACAGGGTCAGTAGGGAGACCACAGTAGGGAAACTACAGGGTCAGTAGGGAGACTACAGGGTCAGTAGGGAGACTACAGGGTCAGTAGGGAAACCACAGGGTCAGTAGGGAGACTACAGGGTCAGTAGGGAGACTACAGGGTCAGTAGGGAGACCACAGGGTCAGTAGGGAGACCACAGTAGGGAGACTACAGGGTCAGTAGGGAGACCACAGGGTCAGTAGGGAGACTACAGGGTCAGTAGGGAGACTACAGGGTCAGTAGGGAAACCACAGGGTCAGTAGGGAAACCACAGGGTCAGTAGGGAAACCACAGGGTCAGTAGGGAAACCACAGGGTCAGTAGGGAGACCACAGGGTCAGTAGGGAGACTACAGGGTCAGTAGGGAAACCACAGGGTCAGTAGGGAGACCACAGGGTCAGTAGGGAGACTACAGGGTCAGTAGGGAAACCACAGGGTCAGTAGGGAGACTACAGGGTCAGTAGGGAGACCACAGGGTCAGTAGGGAGACCACAGGGTCAGTAGGGAGACCACAGGGTCAGTAGGGAGACCACAGGGTCAGTAGGGAGACTACAGGGTCAGTAGGGAGACTACAGGGTCAGTAGGGAGACCACAGGGTCAGTAGGGAGACCACAGGGTCAGTAGGGAGACCACAGGGTCAGTAGGGAGACCACAGGGTCAGTAGGGAGACCACAGGGTCAGTAGGGAGACCACAGGGTCAGTAGGGAGACTACAGGGTCAGTAGGGAGACCACAGGGTCAGTAGGGAGACTACAGGGTCAGTAGGGAGACTACAGGGTCAGTAGGGAGACTACAGGGTCAGGGGAGACCACAGGGTCAGTAGGGAGACCACAGGGTCAGTAGGGAGACCACAGGGTCAGTAGGGAGACCACAGGGTCATTAGGAGACCACAGGGTCAGTAGGGAGACGACAGGGTCAGTAGGTAGACTACAGGGTCAGTAGGGAGACGACAGGGTCAGTAGGGAGACCACAGGGTCAGTAGGGAGACCACAGGGTCAGTAGGGAGACTACAGGGTCAGTAGGGAGACCACAGGGTCAGTAGGGAGACCACAGTAGGGACACTACAGGGTCAGTAGGGAGACCACAGGGTCAGTAGGGAGACCACAGTAGGGAGACTACAGGGTCAGTAGGGAGACTACAGGGTCAGTAGGGAGACCACAGGGTCAGTAGGGAGACTACAGGGTCAGTAGGGAGACCACAGGGTCAGTAGGGAAACCACAGGGTCAGTAGGGAGACTACAGGGTCAGTAGGGAGACCACAGGGTCAGTAGGGAAACCACAGGGTCAGTAGGGAGACTACAGGGTCAGTAGGAAGACCACAGGGTCAGTAGGGAGACTACAGGGTCAGTAGGGAGACTACAGTAGGGAGACCACAGGGTCAGTAGGGAGACCACAGGGTCAGTAGGGAGACTACAGGGTCAGTAGGGAGACTACAGGGTCAGTAGGGAGACCACAGGGTCAGTAGGGAGACTACAGGGTCAGTAGGGAGACCACAGGGTCAGTAGGGAGACCACAGGGTCAGTAGGGAGACTACAGGGTCAGTAGGGAGACCACAGGGTCAGTAGGGAGACCACAGGGTCAGTAGGGAGACCACAGGGTCAGTAGGGAGACCACAGGGTCAGTAGGGAAACCACAGGGTCAGTAGGGAGACTACAGGGTCAGTAGGGAGACCACAGGGTCAGTAGGGAGACCACAGGGTCAGTAGGGAGACTACAGGGTCAGTAGGGAGACCACAGTAGGGAGACCACAGGGTCAGTAGGGAGACCACAGGGTCAGTAGGGAGACCACAGGGTCAGTAGGGAGACCACAGGGTCAGTAGGGAGACCACAGGGTCAGTAGGGAGACCACAGTAGGGAGACCACAGGGTCAATAGGGAGACCACAGGGTCAGTAGGGAGACCACAGTCAGTGGGAGACTACAGGGTCAGTAGGGAGACCACAGGTAGAGGGAGACTACAGGGTCAGTAGGGAGACTACAGGGTCAGTAGGGAAACCACAGGGTCAGTAGGGAGACCACAGGTCAGTAGGGAGACCACAGGGTCAGTAGGGAGACCACAGGGTCAGTAGGGAGACCACAGGGTCAGTAGGGAGACCACAGGGTCAGTAGGGAGACCACAGGGTCAGTAGGGAGACCACAGGGTCAGTAGGGAGACCACAGGGTCAGTAGGGAGACTACAGGGTCAGTAGGGAGACCACAGTAGGGAGACAACAGGGTCAGTAGGGAGACTACAGGGTCAGTAGGGAGACCACAGGGTCAGTAGGGAGACCACAGGGTCAGTAGGGAGACTACAGGGTCAGTAGGGAGACCACAGGGTCAGTAGGGAGACTACAGGGTCAGTAGGGAGACCACAGGGTCAGTAGGGAGACCACAGGGTCAGTAGGGAAACCACAGGGTCAGTAGGGAGACTACAGGGTCAGTAGGGAGACCACAGGGTCAGTAGGGAGACCACAGGGTCAGTAGGGAGACCACAGGGTCAGTAGGGAGACCACAGTAGGGAGACCACAGGGTCAGTAGGGAGACCACAGGGTCAGTAGGGAGACCACAGGGTCAGTAGGGAGACCACAGGGTCAGTAGGGAGACCACAGGGTCAGTAGGGAGACCACAGTAGGGAGACCACAGGGTCAGTAGGGAGACCACAGGGTCAGTAGGGAGACCACAGTAGGGAGACTACAGGGTCAGTAGGGAGACCACAGTAGGGAGACTACAGGGTCAGTAGGGAGACTACAGGGTCAGTAGGGAAACCACAGGGTCAGTAGGGAGACCACAGTAGGGAGACCACAGGGTCAGTAGGGAGACCACAGGGTCAGTAGGGAGACCACAGGGTCAGTAGGGAGACCACAGGGTCAGTAGGGAGACTACAGGGTCAGTAGGGAGACCACAGGGTCAGTAGGGAGACCACAGTAGGGAGACTCACAGGGTCAGTAGGGAGACCACAGTAGGGAGACTACAGGGTCAGTAGGGAGACCACAGGGTCAGTAGGGAGACTACAGGGTCAGTAGGGAGACTACAGGGTCAGTAGGGAGACTACAGGGTCAGTAGGGAGACCACAGGGTCAGTAGGGAGACTACAGGGTCAGTAGGGAGACCACAGGGTCAGTAGGGAGACTACAGGGTCAGTAGGGAGACTACAGGGTCAGTAGGTAGACTACAGGGTCAGTAGGTAGACTATATTGTGGAACAACTACGATGTTTTTCATCCACCCATCCACATTCTCCTATAACACCCATTAAACTCTGTAACTGTTTTAAAGTCACCTTTGGCCTCATGGTGAAATCCCTGAGCGGTTTCCTTCCTCTCCGGCAACTGAGTTAGGAAGGACCCCTGTATCTTTGTAGTGACTAACTTCACAACATAGTCTGTACCACCATGCTTTAACAGACATTCAATGTCTGCTTTTTTATTTAATTTTTACCCATCTACCAATAGGTGCCCTTCTTTACGAGGCTTTGAAAAACATCCCTGGTCTTTGTGGTTGAATCTGTTTGAAATTCACTGCTCGGTTGATACTGATAATTGTATCTGTGGGGTACAGAAATGAGGCAGTCATAAAAAAAAAACATGTTAAACACTATTATTGCACACAGAGGGAGTCCATGCAACTTGTTATGTGACTTGTTAAGTACATTGTTACTCCTGAACGTATTTAGGCTTGCCATAACAAAGGGGTTGAATACTTAATGATTCAAGACATTTGAGAATTTCATTTTTAATTAATTTGTAAACATTTCAAAAAACATAAGTCCACCTTGACTTTATAGGGTTTTGTGGGAAGGCCAGTGACAAAACAAATCTCTATTTAATCCATTTTAAATTCAGGCTGTAGCACAACAAAATGTGGAAAAAGTCAAGGGTGTGAATACTTTCTTAAGGAAGTAGTTAATGGCAAAACATTTTTTAAATATGGGTAAAAATATATATATTAATAATTTCCTGATATTTCTTATATCTGTCAGATATAGGACAGACAAAACAATCTTCCTTTTTATTTATTTTTTGACAATCTGTTTTTCCATGTATGAGTCTGTTATTCAATGTGTTTCTGTGGACTAATAGCAGTAAGGCCAAATTCAATGTATCATCAAATTATTTTTGAATACATTACCAGTCAAAATTTTGGACACCCCTACTCATTCAAGGGTTTTTCAGCATTTTTACTATTTTCTACATTGTAGAATAATAGTGAAGACATCAAAACTATGAAATAACAGATATGGAATCATGTAGTAACCAAAAAAGTGTTACACAAATCATAATATATTTGAGATTTGAGATTCTTCAAAGTAGCCACCTTTTGCCTTGATGACGGCTTTGCACACTCTTGGCATTCTCTCAACCAGCTTCACCTGGAATGCTTTTCCAACAGTCTTGGAGGAGTTCCCACATATGCTGAGCACTTGTTGGCTGCTTTTCTTTCACTCTGTGGTCCAACTCATCCCAAACCATCTCATTTGGGTTGAGGTCGGGTGATTGTGGAGGCTTGGTCATCTGATGCAGTACTCCCATCACTCTCCTTCTTGATCATATATCCCTTACACATCCTGGAGGTGTGTTGGGTGATTGTCCTGTTGAAAAACAAATGATAGTCCCACTAAGCCCAAACCAGATGGGATGGCGTATCGCTGTAGAATGCTGTGGTAGCCATACTGGTTAAGTGTGCCTTGAATTCTAAATAAATCACAGACAGTGTCACCAGCTAAGCACCCCCACACCATAACAGCTCCTCCTCCAAGCTTTACGGTGGGAACTACACATGCGGAGATCATCCGTTCACTCACACCGCGTCTCACAAAGACACGGCTGTTGGAACCAAACATTTCCAATTTGGACTCCAGACCAAAGGACACATTTCCACTGGTCTAATGTAAATTGATTGTGTTTCTTGGCCCAAGCAGGTCTCTTCTTATTATTGATGTCCTTTAGAAGTGGTTTCTTTGCAGCAATTCGACCAAGAAGGCCTGATTCACACAGTCCCCTATGAACAGTTGATGTTGAGATGTGTCTGTGACTTGAACTCTGTGAAGCATTTATTTGGGCTGCAATTTCTGAGTCTGGTAACTCTAATGAACTTATCCTCTGCAGCAGAGGTGACTCTGGGTCTTCCATTCCTGTGGCGGTCCTCATGAGAGCCAGTTTCATCATAGCGCTTGATGGTTTTTGCGACTGCACTTGAAGAAACTTTCAAAGTTCTTGAAATGTTCCATATTGACTGACCTTCATGTCTTAAAGTAATGATGGACTGTCGTTTCTCATAGCTTATTTGAGCTGTTCTTGCCATAATATGGACTTGGTCTTTTACCAAATAGAGCTATCTTCGGTATACCTTGTCACAACACAACTGATTGGCTCAAACGCATTAAGAAGGAAAGAAATTCCACAAATTAACTTTTAAGAAGGCACACCTGTTAATTGAAATGCATTCCAGGTGACTACCTCATGAAGCTGGTTGAGAGAATGCCAAGAGTGCGCAAAGTTGTCATCAAGGCAAAGCGTGTTTATTTGAAGAATCTCAAATCTAAATATATTTGGATTTGTTTAACACTTTTTTGTTTACTACATGATTCCATAAGTGTTATTTCATAGTTTTGATGTCTTCACTATTATTCTATTGTAATGAATACTCAGGGAGAAAAAGGTGTAGATTCATGCGCAGGTGTTTATTTAGCCTTCACAGAAGGCGGGAATCGTGGTCATAGGCAGGCAATGGTCATAAACAGGTAGGCAAACAGGCAGCTGAATCAAAACTAGGACTGAAGACTATAACTGCGTCTCCGGGATGCTGAGCAAGGCAGAGTTGCAAAGAAAAAAGTCCAGTGTCTGTGTTCTTTTGCCCATCTTTAATTTTTTATTGGCCAGTCTGAGATATGTCAGAGAGAGAGAATTATTTATTTCATATTTTGTTTCTTTCATCACATTCCCAGTGGGTCAGAAGTTTACATACACTCAATTAGTATTTGGTAGCATTGCCTTTAAATTGTTTAACTTGGGTCAAACGTTTCGGGTAGCGTTCCACAAGCTTCCCACAATAAGTTGGGTGAATTTTGGCACATTCCTCCTGACATAGCTGGTGTAACTGAGTCAGGTTTGTAGGCCTCCATGTTCGCACACGGTTTTTCAGTTCTGCCCACACATTTTCTATAGGATTGAGGTCAGGGCATTGTGATGGCCACTCCAATACCTTGACTTTGTTGTCCTTAAGCCATTTTGCCACAACTTTGGAAGTATGCTTGGGGTCAGTGTCCATTTGGAAGACCCCTTTGCGACCAAGTTTTAACTTCCTGACTGATGTCTTTGAGATGTTGCTTCAATATATCCACATAATTTTCCTTCCTCATGATGCCATCTATTTTGTGAAGTGCACCAGTCCCTCCTGCAGCAAAGCACCCCCACAGCATGATGTTGCCACCCCCATGCTTCACGGTTGGGATGGTGTTATTCGGCTTGCAAGCCCCCCTTTTTCCTCCAAACATAACAATTGTCATTATGGCCAAACAGTTCTATTTTTGTTTCATCAGACCAGAGGACATTTCTCCAAAAAGTACGATCTTTGTCCTCATGTGCAGTTGCAAACCGTAGTCTGGCTTTTTTGTGGCGGTTTTGGAGCAGTGGCTTCTTCCTTGCTGAGCGGCCTTTCAGATTATGTCGATATAGGACTTGTTTTACTGTGGATATAGATACTTTTGTACCCATTTCATCCAGCATCTTCACAAGGTCCTTTGCTGTTGTTCTGGGATTGATTTGCACTTTTCACACCAAAGTACATTCAACTCTAGGAGACAGAACGCGTCTCCTTCCTGAGCGGTATGATGGCTGCGTGGTCCCATGGTGTTTATACTTGCGTACTATTGTTTGTACAGATGAACGTGGTACCTTCAGGTGTTTGGAATTTGGAAGAAGCCACTGCTCCAAAACGGCCATAAAAAAAGCTAGACTACGGTTTGCAACTGCACATGAGGACAAAGATCGTACTTTTTGGGGAAATGTCCTCTGGTCTGATGAAACAAAAATAGAACTGTTTGGCTATAATGACCATCGTTACGTTTGGAGGAAAAAGGGGGGCTTGCAAGCCGGAGAACACCATCCCAACCGTGAAGCACGGGGGTGGCAATATCATGCTGTGGGGGTGCTTTGCTGCAGGAGGGACTGGTGCACTTCACAAAATAGATGGGATCATGAGGAAGGAAAATTATGTGGATATATTGAAGCAACATCTCAAGACATCAGTCAGGAAGTTAAAGCTTGGTCGCAAATGGGTCTTCCAAATACATACGGACAGTACCAAAACAAATTATCTAATGACTCTGTCTCTTCACAGCAAAATATGCAAAGTTGGGATGGTTGTATCCCCCATATATATAACATTATATTGGTTGCAATAATTTTGTTTAATAATTTAAATGGAAAAACTCCACGTTTTGAATCCGGCATCGTTTTGTGTATCAGTTCATTCCATGTGCCATGGAATCGGTAATCCAAAAATCTCTTCCCAACTATTTTGTCGTCTGTATGGCATAGATGTCAAGTTTTTGGTCCTTAAATGAAACTGGTATACTTTTGATTTATCACAATTTTCATTAACCAATGTTGGTCTTTAATGCAGGGCCGACAAACAAGTTCCTTACTTTCTCCCCCTTCCACTTACCTCTTCCATTTTTGCGGTAGTGCTGCAACTAGTTGGTTGTAGTTTTGGATAGAGCAGACATATATTTTTCTTAGCTGGATATGTGACATACCTCCACCAGTCCTATTTATGAAAGGCTGTACCGTTATTTATTTATTTAAGCTCCTGTTGTGCTGTTGTTAGTTATCCACCTAAAGTTCAACACCTTTTGTAGGGAGCATACTCCTCCCCCGTTGTCCCCATCCACACTCAGTCATACTCCTCCCCCGTTGTCCCCATCCACACTCAGTCATGCTCCTCCCCCGTTGTCCCCATCCACACTCAGTCATACTCTTCCCCTGTTGTCCCCATCCACACTCAGTCATACTCCTCCCCCGTTGTCCCCATCCACACTCTGTCATACTCCTCCCCCATTGTCCCCATCCACACTCAGTCATGCTCCTCCCCCGTTGTCCCCATCCACACTCAGTCATACTCCTCCCCCGTTGTCCCCATCCACACTCAGTCATACTCCTCCCCGTTGTCCCCATCCACACTCAGTCATGCTCCTCCCCCGTTGTCCCCATCCACACTCAGTCATACTACTCCCCCGTTGTCCCCATCCACACTCAGTCATACTCCTCCCCTGTTGTCCCCATCCACGTTCAGTCATACTCCTCCCCCATCCACCCTCCCCATCCACAGTCTTTCATACAGTATGCAATTATGAAGCCCAGTGCAGCAGCACCAGCGTGTCTAGTGGTAGTGCTGATTGGTCCTTAGAAAGAATAGCCAGCTGAACTCCACTTGTGTCCCCATGCCATTGCCTTCCAGCAGCTCTGACAGAACACAGAGAACTCTGACAGAACACAGAGAACTCTGACAGAACACAGAGAACTCTGACAGAACACAGCGAACTCTGACAGAACACAGAGAACTCTGACAGAACACAGAGAACTCTGACAGAACACAGAGAACTCTGACAGAACACAGAGAACTCTGACAGAACACAGAGAACTCTGACAGAACACAGAGAACTCTGACAGAACACAGAGAACTCTGACAGAACACAGAGAACTCTGACAGAACACAGAGAGACCGCAACACAGTCATATATAGTGTTACCAATTCAATCCTTCAGTAGAGTGATAACTAGTTAGGTAGCGTTATATGGTCGTTAGCCTTGGCCTCAAACACAACTCCAACTTGAGAGGAAAAGTGCTTCATTACGATTTAAAAGGATCTTAAAAATTATTCTGTTGATGTTTTGTTCGTTTTTACATGGAATATTGATGTTGTTGTGAAATGTGTGATTTTTGTAACCATTTCTTTCAGTATAGTTTCAATACTCTGGTTAAGTGTTTCGGTACATATGATATAGATTACTGTATCCTTAACTGATTAAATGACTTGTCCTGATTCATTGCTTACTTCATAATTGGTTTGTCACAGATCAATATTTTAATAGTTGGTATAATCTCAGATCCTGTATTTATCTGCAAGGTTCTTCCAATAATGCTTTCCAGTCACTCTTCCAGTCAAGCTCTTTCAGTCAGGCTCTTCCAGTCACTCTTCCAGTCAGGATCTTCCAGTCACTCTTCCAGTCAGGTTTTTCCAGTCACTCTTCCAGTCAGGATCTTTCAGTCACTCTTCCAGTCAGGCTCTTCCAGTCACTCTTCCAGTCAGGTTCTTCCACTCACTTTTCCAGTCAGGATCTTCTAGTCGGGCTCTTTCAGTGACTCTTCCAGTCAGGTTGTTCTAGTCAGGCTCTTCCATTCAGACTCCTCCAGTCAGGCTCTTTCAGTCACTCTTCCAGACAGGATCTTTAGGTCACTCATCCAGTCAGGCTCTTTCAGTCACTCTTCCAGTCAGGATCTTTCAGTAACTCTTCCAGTCAGGATCTTACAGTCAGGCTCTTTCGTCACTCTTCTAGTCACGATCTTCCGGATAGGGTCTTGCAGTCTGGCTTTTTTAGTTTATTTTCCAGTCAGGCTCTTCCAGTCAGACTCTTTAATTCAGACTGTTCCTGTAAGGCTCTTTCAGTCGCTCTTCTAGTCAAGGTTTTCAGTCAGGCTAATTCAGTCACTATTGCAGTCAGGCTCTTTCAGTCACTCTTCCATTGAGGCTCTTTCAGAAAGGCTCTTCCAATCAGGCTCTTCCAGTCAGGCTCTTCCAGTCTGACCCTTCCTTTCTGGCTCTTTCAGTCATGGTCATCCAGTCAGTTTGTTCCAGTCCAATTCTTCCAGTCAGCCACTTTCAGTCACGCCTCAAGTCAGGCTCTTTCAGTCAGGCTTTTCCAGTCAGGTTCATCCAGTAAGACTCTTCCAGTCAGGTTATTTCAGTCACTCTATCAGTCAAGCTCTTTCAGTCACTCTTCCAGTTAGGTTGTTTCAGTCAGGCTGTTCCAATCAGGCTCTTTTAGTCACTCTTCCAGTCAGACGTTCCATTCAGGCTCTTTCAGTCACTCTTCCAGTCAGACGTTCCATTCAGGCTCTTTCAGTCACTCTTCCAGTCAGACGTTCCATTCAGGCTCTTTCAGTCACTCTTCCAGTCAGACGTTCCATTCAGGCTCTTTCAGTCACTCTTCCAGTCAGACGTTCCATTCAGGCTCTTTCAGTCACTCTTCCAGTCAGACGTTCCATTCAGGCTCTTTCAGTCACTCTTCCAGTCAGACGTTCCATTCAGGCTCTTTCAGTCACTCTTCCAGTCAGACGTTCCATTCAGGCTCTTTCAGTCACTCTTCCAGTCAGGCTCTTTCATGATCAACACACCAATGTAGGTAGGATTTGGAATTAGGGCTGTGACTATATTTGGTATTTTTGATTTATTAGGATCCCCATTAGCCGGCGCAAAAGCATCAGCTACTCTTCCTGTGGTCCACATAAAATGACATAATAATATCTGGGTCTAATAGATAATACAGTCTAAATTACAGTACAAGATATAGAAAACGGTTGTTTCTCTTCACCGTCCCATTGGTGCAGTCAGGTGTTCTTTAATCTGTTTTTTTAAAAACTGGTTTTATTTTTTCCCAGAAAATCACATTGTAGGATTTTTTATGAATTTATTTGCAAATTATGGTGGAAAATAAGTATTTGGTCACCTACAAACAAGCAAGATTTCTGGCTCTCACAGACCTGTAAGTTCTTCTTCAAGAGGCTCCTCTGTCCTCCACTCGTTACCTGTATTAATGGCACCTGTTTGAACTTGTTATCAGTATAAAAGACACCTGTCCACAACCTCAAACAGTCACACTCCAAACTCCACTATGGCCAAGACCAAAGAGCTGTCAAAGGACACCAGAAACAAAATTGTAGACCTGCACCAGGCTGGGAAGACTGAATCTGCAATAGGTAAGCAGCTTGGTTTGAAGAAATCAACTGTGGGAGCAATTATTAGGAAATGGAAGACATACAAGACCACTGATAATCTCCCTCGATCTGGGGCTCCACGCAAGATCTCACCCCGTGGGTCAAAATGATCACAAGAACGGTGAGCAAAAATCCCAGAACCACACGGGGGGACCTAGTGAATGACCTGCAGAGAGCTGGGACCAAAGTAACAAAGCCTACCATCAGTAACACACTACGCCGCCAGGGACTCAAATCCTGCAGTGCAGACGTGTCCCCCTGCTTAAGCCAGTACATGTCCAGGCCCGTCTGAAGTTTGCTAGAGTGCATTTGGATGATCCAGAAGAGGATTGGGAGAATGTCATATGGTCAGATGAAACCAAAATATAACTTTTTGGTAAAAACTCAACTCGTCGTGTTTGGAGGACAAAGAATGCTGAGTTGCATCCAAAGAACACCATACCTACTGTGAAGCATGGGGGTGGAAACATCATGCTTTAGGGCTGTTTTTCTGCAAAGGGACCAGGACGACTGATCCGTGTAAAGGAAATAATGAATGGGGCCATGTATCGTGAGATTTTGAGTGAAAACCTCCTTCCATCAGCAAGGGCATTGAAGATGAAATGTGGCTGGATCTGTCAGCATGACAATGACCCCAAACACACCGCCCGGGCAACGAAGGAGTGGCTTCGTAAGAAGCATTTCAAGGTCCTGGAGTGGCCTAGCCAGTCTCCAGATCTCAACCCCATAGAAAATATTTGGAGGGAGTTGAATGTCCGTGTTGCCCAGCGACAGCCCCAAAACATCACTGCTCTAGAGGATGTCTGCATGGAGGAATGGGCCAAAATACCAGCAACAGTGTGTGAAAACCTTGTGAAGACTTACAGAAAACGTTTGACCTATGTCATTGCCAACAAAGGGTATATAACAAAGTATTGAGAAACTTTTGTTATTGACCAAATACTTATTTTCCACCATAATTTGCAAATAAATTCATTAAAAATCCTACAATGTGATTTTCTGGAAAAAAAATTCTCATTTTGTCTGCTATAGTTGACGTGTACCTATGATGAAAATTACAGGCCTCTCTCATCTTTTTAAGTGGGAGAACTTGCACAATTGGTGGCTGACTAAATACTTTTTTTCCCCACTGTAAGAAAGTTATTAGAGCAATGCATGATGGGCAATGGTGTTCTCCACTGCCTTTTTTTGTTTCCGACATTTATGTATATATAAAAGAAAACGTGTTAACAACCCAATATTGTTAATCAACCAGGTTGTCACCGAAATAACTATAATATAATGGTAGCCTTCCGTTGTTTAGTTTTTTTTAGTAATGCCAATACTGTTTTCTATGCTTGTTTTCACTTAATACTTTGGAATACTGGTGCACTTATAGTCAGAAAGGCCCTTTTTTTCCCTGTAGGCAACAGCAGGTCTACACTATTTTCTTCATAACGCATTTCATATTTCGTGGAGACTGCATTACTCAATTTTCTTCATAATGCATTTAATACAAGTCTCCACTTTTTCTTTGCATGTTTCAGTAATGATTAACATGGTTAAATAGTTGTAAATCTCTGCCTGATTTAGCTTTTGGTATATTTGGCTTTTTTTTTAACATATTCTGTAATTTTACTGAAGAAAGCATTAATTAATCAACACACTACTGTAAATAAATGGACACTACCTGTTATAAAAAGGAAAACTCTCTCCGTAAATGAATGGTTAGAAATGCTCAGTCTGAAGCCATTCGGCTATGGGTTTCACAGCCCTACAATAATAATACAAGTTATTTCATATTAAAAAGGTTTTATTTCCAACATCTGGGGTATAATATGTTGGTCAGAGTGGTACAGGAGAGTCTGACGTAGGGCGGCATCTTATTCGGAATCTTGTTTCTCATGGTCGGAGAGTCTTTAGGTGCCTTTTTGCAAACTCCAAGCGGGCTGTCATGTGCCTTTTACTGAGGAGTGGCTTCCGTCTGGCCACTCTACCATAAAGGCCTGATTGGTGGAGTACTGCAGGGATGGTTGTCCTTCTGGAAGGTTCTCCCATCTTCACAGAGGAACTCTGGAGCTCTGTCAGAGTGACCATCGGGTTCTTGGTCACCTCCCTGACCAAGGCCCTTCTCCCCCGATTTGCTCAGTTTGGCCGGGCGGCCATTTCTAGGAAAAGTCTTGGTGGTTACAAACATCTGGGGTATAACATGTTGGTCAGAGTGGTACAGGAGAGTCTGACGTAGGGCGGCAGGTAGCTTATCTTAAAGGTCGCTGGTTCTAATCCCCGAGCCGACTGGGTGAAAAATCTGTCGATCTGCCCTTGAGCAAGGCACTTAACCCTAATTGCTCCTGTAAGTCGCTCTGGATAAGAGCGTCTGCTAAATGACTAAAATGTAAATGTAAGCCCTAACTATGGTTGTAATAACACTTTAAACAGGTAGTTTGTAAATGTGTAGAATGTGTTTGTTTTGGGTCCACACTGGTAAGTTAACTTCTGTTAAATTAGACAGTCACAGAGGATTTTCTTCTGAATAACTGATCAGGGTATAGCACTTTCCATTTAGCTTCAGGCAACTTTAATGTAAGGCTTGATCACAACAAAGTACTTTACTCAGTACTTTGTTTGAAGGGGCTTTGGCAGCGATTACAGCCTCGAGTCTTCTTGGGTATGACTCTACAAGCTTGGCACACCTGTATTTGTGGAGTTTCTCCCATTCTTCTCTGCAGATCCTGTCAAGCTCTGGTCTCTCCAAGATGTTCGATCAGGTTCAAGTTCGGGCTCTGGCTAGGACACTCAAGGACATTCAGAGACTTGTCCCGAAGCCACACCTGCGTTGTCTTGGCTGTGTGCTTAGGGTCGTTATCCTGTTGGAAAATGGGAAAATGAAACCTTCGCCCCAGTCTGAGGTCCTGAGCGCTCTGGAGCAGGTTTTCATCAAGGATCTCTCTGTACTTTGCTCCGTTCATCTTTCCCTCGATCCTGACCAGTCTCCCAGTCCCTGCTGCTGAAAAACATCCCCACAGCATGATGCTGCCACCACCATGCTTCACCGTAGGGATGGTGCCAGGTTTCCTCCAGACGTGGCGCTTGGCATTCAGGCCAAAGAGTTCAATCTTGGTTTCATCAGACCAGAGAATCTTGTTTCTCATGGTGTGAGAGTCTTTAGGTGCCTTTTTGCAAACTCCAAGCGGGCTGTCTTGGTGGTTACAAACTTCTTCCATTTAAGAATGATGGAGGCCACTGTTTTCTTGGGAACCTTCAATGCTGAAGACATTTTTTGGTACCCTTCCCCAGATCTGTGCCTCGACACAATCTCAGAGCTCTACGGACAATTCAAATAAAATGAAATATAATAAAATATTTTTTGCCACATGTGCCGAATATAACAGGTGTAGACCTTACAGTGAAGTGCTAACTTACAAGCCCTTAACCAACAATGCAGTTTAAAAAAATAAAATTTAAAAAAGTGTTAAGTAAAAAATAGATAAGTAAAAAATAAAAGCAAATAATTAAAGAGCAGCAGTAAAATAAAATAACAGTAGGGAGGATATATACAGGGGGGTACCGGTACAGAGTCAATGTGTGGGGGCACCGGTTAGTCGAGGTAATTGAGGTAATGTGTACATGTGGGTAGAGTTAAAGTGACTATGCATAGATAATAAACAGAGTAGCAGCAGCATAAAAGTGGGGGATGGGGTGGGATGGGGGGGACAATTCAAATAGTCTGGGTAGCCATGATTAGCTGTTCAGGAGTCTTATGGCTTGGGGGTAGAAGCTGTTCAGGAGTCTTATGGCTTGGGGGTAGAAGCTGTTAAGAAGCCTTTTGGACCTAGACTGAAAGGGCTGTTATTGTGAAGTGGAAAGTCTAGGAGCAACAACGGCTCAGCCGCAAAGTGGTAGGCAACACAAGCTCACAGAACGAGACCGTCTAGGAGCAACAACGGCTCAGCCGCAAAGTGGTAGGCAACACAAGCTCACAGAACGAGACCGTCTAGGAGCAACAACGGCTCAGCCGCAAAGTGGTAGGCAACACAAGCTCACAGAACGGGACCGTCTAGGAGCAACAACGGCTCAGCCGCAAAGTGGTAGGCAACACAAGCTCACAGAACGGGACCGTCTAGGAGCAACAACGGCTCAGCCGCAAAGTGGTAGGCAACACAAGCTCACAGAACGAGACCGCCGAATGCTGAAGCGCGTAGTGCGTAAAAATCGTCTAGGTCCATGTTCGTCACTAGGCAGATGCTCTTCTCCAGAGTGACTAACAGTAAGTTAATTCATCTTAAGATAGCTTGGTGAGACAACCACGTATCACAGTCAAACATACAGGATACAATCATTCAATTCCAGCTAAACAAATAAAAAATGCAGCAGTATAGAGCCACATTTAAATGTTATGTCTTCACTGTCCAAATAAATACATAGGAGAGTGTACATTGAAATGAATGTAATTCAATTAAGTTGTGGTTTTGGGTCCTTGTGTAAACAAAGCTCTCCACAACAAACTGTTTGAGAAACAATTACTAAACACATGTAAACAAGAGTACAATGGCACGCTATAAATCTGCCCCAAAATATCACGTCTTTATTAAGCAACAAGGAGTTTCCATATGGTCCGTTCTTTGACTGTCTTTTCCTCTTCTTCAGTATGCATGCCTCTGGGACAGATGGTTCTGTGAGACATCAATCTCTGTCAGAAGAGCAATAAGTCAGAGTTCCATACTGGGCCGGGCCATGCCCGGGACAGGACTAAATCAAATAAAGCCGTTGGGTCTGTGAACCGGCTCCCTGCTGAGAGGATGCTGTGGGAATTCAATTATACAGGTTACACTATCTGCATTTTTTATACATTCATAAAATTAAATAAACCCAGAGTCGTTCTAGATCTACCATGTCAAAATCACATTTTGACTTTCATTGTAAAACGTCCATGCCATTGAAATGTATGTTATACTGTGAGGATGTCACATAGCCATAGGCTCTGGCAGCTTTGGGGGAAATGTTTTCAGGAGTCATCATCTTTACCAGTTAGCTGGAAAGTAGGGTCCGCGAACCACCTCGGGTTTTCAGAGAGAATAACACACGTTTATATATGTTTATATCAGGGTGATGAACCAACTGGGGTTTTCAGACAGAATGAAATATGTTTTTACATTTTTATATCAGGATGATGAACCAACTGGGGTTTTTAGAGAGAATAGCATGTGGTATCAGAGCTTTTTTTCTTCTTTTGTACGAGTTTTTGGCAGTAACACACGTACGTCCTCCAAACTGTTCTTCTTTATTTTAATGTTATGGGAGAATTTCACCATCCTCCATCACATTAACAGCAAGCTACATATTTATTTCTGGTAGTGTCACTAGCTCATGATCAACAGATATTTCTTCTCAGATTGTCTCAGGAGCGTTGTGACCCTTAGGGATTTCAAAGACATACAACAGGTGGCAGCACATTTTGTTTGGAGACGTAGTACCTCCCTTGACTTACCTTCACATGTACTGAATCCTGGAGTAGACTAGCTAGCACACGCTGGAATAACACATGTACTGAATGCTGGAGTAGACCAGGGCCCTATTCCCTATATAGTGCACTACTTTAGACCAGGGCCCTATTCCCTATATAGTGCACTACTTTAGACCAGGGCCCTATTCCCTATGTAGTGCACTACTTTAGACCAGGGCCCTATTCCCTATATAGTGCACTACTTTAGACCAGGGCCCTAGGGAATAGGGTGCCATTTGGGATACAGCCATGGGACACAGTATGATGAGAGCAGACTAGAAGTCCTTCATCTCTCTCTCTCTCTCTCTCTGTAATACAGGCCAAAGTCAATCTATACTCCCAGCATGCCCCTCTCCCTCTCCCTGCCCAATGTCCTGGTTTAATCCAATCAGCTGTCTACAGGGTTGAGATGTTGCAATGTCACCGATGACAGAGTTTAATTTTTTCCCCGCCGTATCCAGACTCCTTCCTTCCAACATTTTCTTAATAATACATCCCAGTGTTAGGTTCTTCCAAAGTAATAATTATCTCTAAAAATCTAATTAAGCCTGAGTAATTAATGCACATCCGTAATCAGTCGAGGAGTCAATTATGGATAACACTGTTATGTTTACCAGCGTGCTTTTACATCATTCAGATTATCTAGAGCAGAGTAGACCTGAGTCCTTCCTCAACACAGCAGTTGGAGTCCTTGGCAGCGAAGCAACATTCTGTTCTTCAACTCCTTGGCCTCCATGCCCTCTACCATCACCCAGAGACCCTCTACCATCACCCAGAGACCCTCTACCATTACCCAGAGACCCTCTACCATTACCCAGATACCCTCTACCATTACCCAGGGACCCTCTACCATTACCCAGGGACCCTCTACCATCACCCAGAGACCCTCTACCATTACCCAGAGACCCTCTACCATCACCCAGAGACCCTCTACCATCACCCAGAGACCCTCTAACATCACCCAGAGACCCTCTACCATCACCCAGAGACCCTCTACCATCACCCAGATACCCTCTACCATTACCCAGAGACCCTCTACCATCACCCAGAGACCCTCTACCATCACCCAGAGACCCTCTACCATCACCCAGAGACCCTCTACCATCACCCAGAGACCCTCTACCATTACACATGGTTGAGATGGTGAGGAAAGTTATGGTTGAGATGGTAAATAAGGTTATGGTTGAGATGGTAAATAAGGTTATGGTTGAGATGGTAAATAAGGTTATGGTTGAGATGGTAAATAAGGTTATGGTTGAGATGGTAAATAAGGTTATGGTTGAGATGGTAAATAAGGTTATGGTTGAGATGGTAAATTAAATTATGGTTGAGATGGTAAATAAGGTTAGGGTTGAGATGGTAAATAAGGTTATGGTTGAGATGGTAAATAAGGTTATGGTTGAGATGGTAAATAAGGTTATGGTTGAGATGGTAAATTAAGTTATGGTTGAGATGGTAAATTAAGTTATGGTTGAGATGGTAAATTAAGTTATGGTTGAGATGGTAAATAAGGTTATGGTTGAGATGGTAAATAAGGTTATGGTTGAGATGGTAAATAAGGTTATGGTTGAGATGGTAAATTAAATTATGGTTGAGATGGTGAGTAAAGTCAGTTTGTTGCTGTGATTGAGGTTGTCTGCTCATGACTGTGCTCATGGTGAGATTGGAGTGAGACACAGACGGAGGGTTTGAAATCAACACATTCCATGGTGGATCAGAGGGTTTGAGAGAGACAGACACACTCCATGATGAAGGAGCGTTGTGGTTTCATCAAGTCAGCAAAGAGGTGCTTATTTATGTTCCCCAGCTTTGTCATGTTTCCAGAGGGGCCAGACCAGCAGGGGGCCAGGCCAGCAGGGGGAACAACAGGAAGGCCAAGCCAGCATGGCATAGCTGGAGTGCCTTGGCAAGGAGGCCTAGCAGCATGAAGCTCTCAGGTCTGAGCTCTGCCAGACACAGCCTCTCTAATTATCCCACCCTCCCACCCAGCCGTGACAAGGGAAGGACTACCAACTGCCCCATCTTCAGTACGCTGTTCCATACACACATCCTCCCTCCTCTCTCCTCCCTCCTCCTCCTCCCTCCTCCCTCCTCCCTCTCCCTCCCCTCCTCCCTCCTCCCTCCTCCCCCTCCTCCCTCCTCCCTCCTCTCTCCTCCCTCCTCCCTGCCTCCCCAGTCCCACCTCTCCCCAACTTTTCTTGTCCTCTTCCCGCCTCTCCTCCTCTCCTTCCGTTCCCGCGTCTTTTGATTGGCTCAATTCCACACTCATTAGCATGTGCCAGTATCCGTCTGAATATTCGGGGGACCATTTTCCACTCGCTGCCATTCCAATTATTATAATTGACAACATGCTTTATGACTTTCAACTTTCTGGACGAGCTTCAGCTTTTAGTCAAGGTCCTCAGTCACATGTGGGGATGTTCCAAGAGCATCTGGTCCACGTCAGCCCAGAAGAGAGAGAGAGACAGATGGAGACAAAGTGACATAAAGTCAGAGAGATAGAGGGAGACAGAGACGGGGAGACAGAGACAGAAGAGAGACAGAGAAACATGGAGAGAGAAGAAAGACAAAAGAGAGACAGAGATACAGGGAGACAGAGAGATGGGGAGACAGAGGGGTGGGGAGACAGAGAGATGGGGAGACAGAGAGAGACAGAGGGAGACAGGGAGACAGGGAGACAGAGAGATGGGGAGACAGAGAGATGGGGAGACAGAGAGATGGGGAGACAGAGAGATGGGGAGACAGAGAGATGGGGAGACAGAGAGATGGGGAGACAGAGAGATGGGGAGACAGAGAGAGACAGAGAGATGGGGAGACAGAGAGATGGGGAGACAGAGAGATGGGGAGACAGAGAGATGGGGAGACAGAGAGACATAAAGTCAGAGAGATAGAGGGAGACAGAGACGGGGAGACAGAGATACAGGGAGACAGAGAGATGGGGAGACAGAGAGACAGGGAGACAGGGGGACAGAGAGATAGGGAGACAGAGGGAGACAAGGAAACAGAGAGATGGGGAGACAGAGGGAGACGGAGTGACATAAAGTCAGAGAGATAGAGGGAGACAGAGACGGGGAGACAGAGATACAGGGAGACAGAAGAGAGACAGAGAGACAGGGAGACAGAGTGATGGGGAGACAGAGACAGGGAGACAGAGTGATGGGGAGACAGAGACAGGGAGACAGAAAGAAAGGGAGACAGGGAGACAGAGAGATGCGGAGACAGAGAGACAGGGAGAAAGAGAGATGGGGAGACAGAGAGACAGGGAGACATAGAGACAAGGAGGCAGAGAGATGCGGAGACAGAGAGACAGAGAGACAGGGAGACAGGGAGACAGAGAGACAGGGAGACAGAGGGAGACAGAGAGAGACAGAGATACAGAGAGGCAGAGAGTGTTATGATTTAACTGGATAAGAACCCAAATGCAGACAAGTACACCAAGCCAGAGAAGTTTTAACAGGTTTATTTACAATGTTCAAAGTCCAGGTTTCCAAATATATGGGAAGAGCAAGTCCAGGTACAGGGAGGGTAACAGATCCAGATCAGGGCAGGTGTGGTACCGTAATGTCCTAGTGTCCGTGGTGAGTCCAAAAGAGAGGTCCGGTAATGGAGAGCAGGATGGTGGTGGCAGGAGTGAAACGGAGGCAGGAGTCAGGTTCCAAATATCTGTGGCACAGGGAGAAAAAGTAAATAGAACAGACCAAAAACACAAAGAGCAAAAATAACCAGGTTGAGTCAGCAGCGAGACTAACATGGTCGTCTTGACTATGATCTGACGATGAGTGGTAAGTTTGACCGGTCTTAAAGGCTGAGGTGATATGGTGAATGAGCTGCAGCTGGAACCCTGACTCCCGCACACCAGACTTCACTCCTGCAATCAAGGACAGACAGAGGGGAGGGAGAGAGCAGAGAGAGCTACCTATCAGCAGTAGGCCCTAACAGTACCCCCTCTACGGACGCCACCTGGCGGCCGACGGGTTTATCGGGATGTAACCTTGAAACTCTCGGACCAGATCAGGATCCACAATGAAGCTCCTGGGCACCCAGGAACGTTCCTCGACCATAACCCTCCCAATCCACCAGGTACTGGAAACCACGACCTCGGCGGCGAACATCCAGAAGTCGCCGGACAGTGTAGACCGGACCCCCACCCACGATCTTGGGCGGAGGAGGGGGACGAGAGGGCGGGCACAAAGGGCTAACCGGCACAGGCTTAATCTGGGAAACATGAAAGGTGGAATGAACCCGTAGGGAGGCAGGAAGCTGTAGCTTAACCGCGCAGGGGTTAACAATAGACAGTATCTTGAACGGTCCTATAAAACGAGGCGCCATCTTCTTAGACTCCACCTTCAATGGAAGGTCCCGTGACTTCAGCCATACCTCTTGACCAGGAGAGTAACCGGGAGCCTGGGACCGGTGACGGTTGGCTTGCCTCTGCATGTACGCCGAAGCTCGGGACAGAGCTACCCTGGCCTTCCTCCAGACCTTGAAGCAGCGGCGCATGTGGGACTGCACCGAGGGTACCGCAAGTTCCCTCTCTTGGGAAGGGAACAGGGAGGTTGATAACCCAGAGCACACAGAAAAGGAGACAAACCAGAGGAAGCGTTAGTCAAGGTGTTATGAGCATATTCCCACCCAGGGGAGCATGGAGCTCCATGACCCAGGGTTAGACCCAGTGACACAAACGAAGTGCGGTCTCCATCTCCTGGTTCGCTCTCTCGGCTTGCCCGTTGGTCTGGGGGTGATATCCAGAGGACAGGCTGGATGTAATGCCCAAAGCTTTACAGAAAGCTTTCCACACCTGGGAGACAAACTGGGGACCCCTGTCAGAGACAATATCCGTGGGTAGACCATGAGAGCGGAACACATGTTCAACCAAAATATCCGCCCGTCTCTCTGGCAGTGGGCAGTTTAGGTAGGGCCAAAAAATGAGCGAACTTAGAAAAACGATCAATCACCGTAAGAATGACAGTCTTACCAGATGAGGGGGGAAGTCCAGTGACAAAATCCATAGCGATATGCGACCAGGGCCGGCTGGGTATAGGTAGAGGTCGTAGATGACCAGCGCTGGCCTGGGTGGAGTTTTTACTTGTGCACATACCGCACAAGCAGCAATGAAGGCTCGAGTGTCCGCCTCCATCGTGGCCCACCAGAACTTCCGTCGCACAAAGTCAAGGGTCCGCGAAACTCCAGGGTGACAGGTAAGGGGGAGACGAGTGAGCCCACTGAAGTACCTGGGAGCGAGCAGACTCAGGGACAAACATCCGGTTAGGAGGACCCCTCCCAGGGTCAGCTTGATGATGTTGAGCCTGTCTAACAATCCCCTCGATGTCACATGTGATGACTGCAATACTGCAGGTAGGAGGCAAAATGGGTTCAGGGTTACTACCAGTATCGACAGCCGAATGAACACGAGACAGGGCGTCAGGCTTGACGTTGCGTGACCCAGGACGGTAAGACAGAGAAAAATTGAATCTCCCAAAAAATAGTGCCCACCTGGCTTGACGGGGGTTGAGCTGCTTCGCTGACTGGAGGTAAGCCAGATTCTTATGATCCGATCCAAACGATGAAGGGTTGTTCCGCCCCTCCAACCAATGTCGCCACTCCTCGAGAGCCAGCTTAACGGCGAGCAGTTCACGATTTCCAACATCATAATTCCTCTCTGCCTGAGAAAGTTTCCTTGAGAGAAAAGCACAGGGATGCAGTTTGTTATCTTCAGGAGAACGTTGTGACAACACTGCACCTACCCCAGTGTCGGATGCATCCACCTCCACGACAAACTGGCGGTCGGGGGTCCGGCTGCATCAGAATGGGAGCCGAGGCGGAGCGATGTTTCAGTTCTTCGAACGCTGATTCGCCCTTCATTCCAAGCGAACGGTCGTGAGATGGAGGTGAGAGCGGTGAGTGGCGCCGCAATGCGGCTGTAGTCCTGATGAACCTCCTATAGAAGTTCGCAAACCCAGGAATCGTTGAAGTTGTTTGCGGGTAGAGGGAGCTGGCCAGTCCGTGACAGCAGAGATCTTAGCTGGGTCCATCCGCAGCTCCCCCTGGAGCTATGATGTAACCCAAAAAAGAGGTCTCAGACACATGAAATTCACATTTCTCCATCTTCACAAACAGTTTGTTCTCCAACAACCTTTGCAACACCTGGCGCACATGCAGTTCATGTTCCTGGGAGGACTCTGAGAAAATCAAGATATCATCCAGATAGACAAAAAAACAAACCCGATTCAACATGTCCCGAAGGACATCATTGACTAGTGCCTGAAAAACAGCAGGGGCATTAGACAACCCAAAAGGCATAACCCGATACTCAAAATGTCCCAAGGGTGTGTTGAAGGCCGTCTTCCATTCATCACCCCTTACGAATGCGCACCAGGTGATACGCATTTCGTAGATCCAGTTTCGTAAAGATGGTAGCACCATGAAGGAGGGGAAAAGCAGAATTAATCAAAGGCAGAGAATACTTGTTCTCAATGGTGATGTTGTTAAGTCCAAGGTAATCAATACAGGGTCTGAGGGTCTTATCCTTCTTAGCAACAAAAAGAATCCCGCTCCTACAGGTGACGAGGAAGGACGCATAATACCTGCCGCCAAGGAGTCCCGGATGTAGTTCTCCCATAGCCTCCGTCTCCGGCCGGGAGAGATTGTACAGGCGACTGCTGGGGGAGCGGGGCTCCTGGCTGGAGGTCAATGGCGCAGTCGTAAGGCCGGTGAGGAGGAAGAGAAGTAGCTCTGTGTTTGCAGAAAACGGATGCCAGGTCATGATACACGTCAGGAACAGCAGAAAGATCCATGGACTCCAGTGGAGGTTGAGGCACAGTACTGGCAGGAGTCTGAGCAGAACACAAACAATTCACATGACAAAATGTGCTCCATGCAACAATGCTACCTGTCACCCAATCAATGTGTGGATTGTGTTTTATGAGCCAGGGGATACCAAGGACCAGGGGAGTCTGTGGGCAGTCGATAATATGGAATTGAATGTTCTCCTGATGATTTCCCGACACTCTAAGACAAACAGGAACAGTCTGATGGGTAATGCGGGTCAACAATTGTCCATTTAGACCCTTAGCCTGCAGCGGACAGTCCATAGGAACAGTCTCCAAATCCATTTGTTGAGCCCACTCTCTATCCAAAAAACTTTCGTCGGCACCAGAGTCAATCAGCGCACTAACAGAGAAATTCTGGGACTGCCACTGGATGGATGCCTGGAGCAGAATGCGGGGAGAAGAGGAAGAATCGGCTGCTCGGCTCACCAAAACTTCTCCCATTAATGATGAGCCGGCCCTTTTCCCCGGACGAACTGGGCAGGAAGGAACGAAATGACCAGCTTCTCCACAATACAGGCAGACCCGAGCCTGAATCACGACGTGCACGCTCCTCTGAGGACAACCGTACGCACCCACCTCCATGGCTTCGGGTTCAGTGCTCCTCGTATCGACTCGGGAAGACACGGCTCTCTCCGTAGGGACGATGCAGGGAGGAGTTTGTTGATGACAGACAGGTTGCTTGGAACTAACACTCCTCTCCCGGCGGCGCTCCCGAATCCGATTATCCAACCTGATAGTGAGTGAAATAAGATTATCCAGCGTAGGCGATTCATCATATGACACCAATTCATCTTTTAAGGTCTCAGACAAAGCATTGATGAACACTCCTTGTAATGCCTCGTCATTCCAACCACTCACTGCTGCTAAAGTCCGAAACTCCACTGCCATCTCCCGCCACACTACGAGCCCCCTGCCGAAGAGAAAACAGCCGTTCGCAGCCTCCTTGCCTCGCACGGGGTGGTCAAAAACCTTCCTATCTCCTCGTGGTGAAGGCAACGTAGTTGCAAATGTCCGACTGACTCTCCCAGACCGCGGATCCCCAGGCACGAGCGGAACCGCTAGTAGAGTTGATAAGGTAGGCAATACGGGCTCTTTCTGAGGCGTAGGTGAGGGCTGTTGTTCAAACACTAACGAGCATTGAGTCAAAAAAATCGCCACAGGTTCCCATGTTCCCGTCATAGCGCTCTGAGCAGGAACAAAAGGCTCTCCTGATCTGGGCTGAAGGGGTAGTAAGGGCAGATACTTGATTGGAGAGTAATTGAACCTGATTAAGCAGCACCTGACTGTCCTCAGCAATCGTTTTAAACAGGGTATCATGTTGGCCAAGTAAAATGCCCTGATTGGCTATGGCAGTCCAAATTTGAGTGCACTCTGGGGTGGTATCCGAGCTACTGTCTGCTGGGTTCATGTTGGTCAGATCATACTGTTATGATTAAACTGGATAAGAACCCAAATGCAGACAAGTACACCAGGCCAGAGAAGTTTTAACAGGTTTATTTACAATGTTCAAAGTCCAGGTTTCCAAATATATGGGAAGAGCAAGTCCAGGTACAGGGAGGGTAACAGATCCAGATCAGGGCAGGTGTGGTACCGTAATGTCCTAGTGTCCGTGGTGAGTCCAAAAGAGAGGTCCGGTAATGGAGAGCAGGATGGTGGTGGCAGGAGTGAAACGGAGGCAGGAGTCAGGTTCCAAATATCTGTGGCACAGGAGAAAAAGTAAATAGAACAGACCAAAAAACACAAAGAGCAAAAATAACCAGGTTGAGTCGGCTAGCGAGACTAACATGGTCGGTCTTGACTATGATCTGACGATGAGTGGTAAGTTTGACCGGGTCTTAAAGGCTGAGGTGATATGGTGAATGAGCTGCAGCTGGAACCCTGACTCCCGCACACCAGACTTCACTCCTGCAATCAAGGACAGACAGAGGGGAGGGAGAGAGCAGAGAGAGCTACCTATCAGCAGTAGGCCTAACAGAGAGTCAGAAAGACAGAGAGGCAGAGAGACAGAGAGACAGGGAGACAGAGAGGCAGACAGACAGAGAGACAGAGAGACAGGGAGACAGAGAGACAGAGAGACAGGGAGACAGAGAGAAATAGAGAAAGAGACAGAGAGACAGGGAGACAGGGAGACAGGGAGACAAGGAGGCAGAGAGACAGAGAGACAAAGAGACAGTGAGACAGAGAGACAGGGAGAAAGAGAGACAGAGAGACAGAGAGGCAGAGAGACAGAGAGATAGGGAGACAGGGAGTCAGAGAGGCAGACAGGCAGAGAGACAGAGAGACAGAGAGAGAGACAGGGAGACAGAGAGACAAGGAGACAGAGAGACAGAGAGACAAAGAGACAGCGAGACAGAGAGACAGGGAGAAAGAGAGACAGGGAGACAGAGAGATGGGTAGACATAGACGGGGAGACAGTAAGATGGGGAGCCAGAGAGACAGGGAGGAGAGAGACATGGAGACAGAGAGACAGGGAGGAGAGAGACAGAGAGACAGGGAGACAGGGAGACAGGGAGAAAGAGAGATGGAGAGACAGAGAGACAGGGAGACAGAGAGAAAGAGATACAGGGAGACAGAGAGACGGGGAGTTAGAGAGACAGGGAGACAGAGAGAAAGAGAGATGGAGAGACAGAGAGACAGGGAGACAGGAGAAAGAGAGATGGAGAGACAGAGAGACAGGAGACAGAGAGAAAGAGAAGAGACAGAGAGACGGGGAGTTAGAGAGACAGGGAGACAGATAGACGGGGAGACAGAGAGACAGGGAGTTAGAGAGACAGGGAGACAGAGAGATGGGTAGACATAGACAGGGAGACAGTGGGATGGGGAGCCAGAGAGACAGGGAGACATATACGGGGAGACATAGAGATGCGGAGATAGAGAGGCAGGGAGGCAGGGAGACAGAGAGACAGAAAGACAGGGAGACAGAGAGACGGAGAAACAGAGAGACGGGGAGACAGAGTCAGGGAGACAGGGAGACAGAGTGACAGAGAGACATAAAGGAAGAGAGATGGGGAGACAGAGAGAGGGGAAGACAGAGAGACAGATGGACATAATGAGACAGAGAGTGACAGAAGGGGCCCAATCTGGAAGGACCTAAAATGTATTCAGCCAAATTAACGTTTATTTTATTAATTAAACGTACACATACACTAAGCCTTCACAATCAACAAATCACTTCCATAGAGGCTGGTGTGTGTGTGTGTGTGTGTTTGAGTGTGTGTTCGTGTGTGTGTGTGTTTGTGCGTGGCTTCCTCAGACTTGGTCTGACTGGTTGCATGTGAGAATATATTATTACTGTACTGTCTGCCGTCTTAACTAAAAACAGAATTTCCTGAGAAGACAAGGAGTAGGATGAGATCTATGGGATGAGATCTATGGGATGAGATCTATGGGATGAGATCTATGGGATGAGATCTATAGGATGTGATCTATATGATGTGATCTATGGGGTCTGACCCATGTCCACCAGTTCTGATGTATATCAGGCAACATAATAACATGACAAAGCAATCACTACAGACCTCTTCATCATTCACTAAAGACCTCTTCATCATTCACTACAGACATCTTCATCATTCACTACAGACCTCTTCATCATTCACTATAGACCTCTTCATCATTCACTATAGACCTCTTCATCATTCACTATAGACCTCTTCATCATTCACTACAGACCTCTTCATCATTCACTACAGACCTCTTCATCATTCACTATAGACCTCTTCATCATTCACTACAGACCTCTTCATCATTCACTATAGACCTCTTCATCATTCACTACAGACCTCTTCATCATTCACTACAGACCTCTTCATCATTCACTACAGACCTCTTCATCATTCACTACAGACCTCTTCATCATTCACTACAGACCTCTTCATCATTCACTACAGACCTCTTCATCATTCACTATAGACCTCTTCATCATTCACTACAGACCTCTTCATCATTCACTACAGACCTCTTCATCATTCACTATAGACCTCTTCATCATTCACTACAGACCTCTTCATCATTCACTATAGACCTCTTCATCATTCACTACAGACCTCTTCATCATTCACTACAGACCTCTTCATCATTCACTACAGACCTCTTCATCATTCACTATAGACCTCTTCATCATTCACTACAGACCTCTTCATCATTCACTACAGACCTCTTCATCATTCACTACAGACCTCTTCATCATTCACTACAGACCTCTTCATCATTCACTACAGACCTCTTCATCATTCACTACAGACCTCTTCATCATTCACTACAGACCTCTTCATCATTCACTACAGACCTCTTCATTCTCACTACAGACCTCTTCTATCATTCACTACAGACCTCTTCATCATTCACTACAGACCTCTTCATCATTCACTACAGACCTCTTCATCATTCACTACAGACCTCTTCATCATTCACTACAGACCTCTTCATCATTCACTACAAACCTCTTCATCATTCTCTATAGACCTCTTCATCATTCACTACAGACCTCTTCATCATTCACTACAGACCTCTTCATCATTCACTACAGACGTCTTCATCATTCTCTATAGACCTCTTCATCATTCACTACAGACCTCATCATCACTCACCAGACCTCTTCATCATTCACTACAGACCTCTTCATCATTCACTACAGACCTCTTCATCATTCACTACAGACCTCTTCATCATTCACTACAGACCTCTTCATCATTCACTACAGACCTCTTCATCTTTCACTACAGACCTCTTCATCATTCACTACAGACCTCTTCATCTTTCACTACAGACCTCTTCATCTTTCACTACAGACCTCTTCATCATTCAGTACAGACCTCCTCATCATTCACTATAGACCTCTTCATCATTCACTACAGACCTCTTCATCATTCACTACAGACCTCTTCATCATTCACTACAGACCTCTTCATCATTCACTACAGACCTCTTCATCATTCACTACAGACCTCTTCATCGTTCACTACAGACCTCTTCATCATTCACTACAGACCTCTTCATCATTCACTACAGACCTCTTCATCATTCACTACAGACCTCTTCATCTTTCACTACAGACCTCTTCATCATTCACTACAGACCTCTTCATCTTTCACTACAGACCTCTTCATCTTTCACTACAGACCTCTTCATCATTCAGTACAGACCTCTCTCATCATTCACTATAGACCTCTTTATCATTCACTATAGACCTCTTCATCATTCACTACAGACCTCTTCATCATTCACTACAGACCTCTTCATCATTCACTACAGACCTCTTCATCATTCACTACAGACCTCTTCATCATTCACTACAGACCTCTTCATCATTCACTACAGACCTCTTCATCATTCACTATAGACCTCTTCATCATTCACTACAGACCTCTTCATCATTCTACTACAGACCTCTTCATCATTCACTATAGACCTCTTCATCATTCACTACAGACCTCTTCATCATTCACTATAGACCTCTTCATCATTCACTACAGACCTCTTCATCATTCACTACAGACCTCTTCATCATTCACTATAGACCTCTTCATCATTCACTACAGACCTCTTCATCATTCACTACAGACCTCTTCATCATTCACTACAGACCTCTTCATCATTCACTACAGACCTATTCATCATTCACTACAGACCTCTTCATCATTCACTACAGACCTCTTCATCATTCACTACAGACTCTTTCATCATTCACTACAGACCTCTTCATCATTCACTACAGACCTCTTCATTCTCACTACAGACCTCTTCATCATTCACTACAGACCTCTTCATCATTCACTACAGACCTCTTCATCATTCACTACAGACCTCTTCATCATTCACTACAGACCTCTTCATCATTCACTACAGACCTCTTCATCATTCACTACAGACCTCTTCATCATTCACTATAGACCTCTTCATCATTCACTACAGACCTCTTCATCATTCACTACAGACCTCTTCATCATTCACTACAGACGTCTTCATCATTCTCTATAGACCTCTTCATCATTCACTACAGACCTCTTCATCATTCACTACAGACCTCTTCATCATTCACTACAGACCTCTTCATCATTCACTACAGACCTCTTCATCATTCACTACAGACCTCTTCATCATTCACTACAGACCTCTTCATCATTCACTACAGACCTCTTCATCTTTCACTACAGACCTCTTCATCATTCACTACAGACCTCTTCATCTTTCACTACAGACCTCTTCATCTTTCACTACAGACCTCTTCATCATTCAGTACAGACCTCCTCATCATTCACTATAGACCTCTTCATCATTCACTACAGACCTCTTCATCATTCACTACAGACCTCTTCATCATTCACTACAGACCTCTTCATCATTCACTACAGACCTCTTCATCATTCACTACAGACCTCTTCATCATTCACTACAGACCTCTTCATCATTCACTACAGACCTCTTCATCATTCACTACAGACCTCTTCATCATTCACTACAGACCTCTTCATCTTTCACTACAGACCTCTTCATCATTCAGTACAGACCTCTTCATCTTTCACTACAGACCTCTTCATCATTCACTACAGACCTCTTCATCATTCACTACAGACCTCTTCATCATTCACTACAGACCTCTTCATCATTCACTACAGACCTCTTCATCATTCACTACAGACCTCTTCATCATTCACTACAGACCTCTTTATCATTCACTACAGACCTCTTCATCTTTCACTACAGACCTCTTCATCATTCACTACAGACCTCTTCATCTTTCACTACAGACCTCTTCATCTTTCACTACAGACCTCTTCATCATTCAGTACAGACCTCCTCATCATTCACTATAGACCTCTTCATCATTCACTACAGACCTCTTCATCATTCACTACAGACCTCTTCATCATTCACTACAGACCTCTTCATCATTCACTACAGACCTCTTCATCATTCACTACAGACCTCTTCATCATTCACTACAGACCTCTTCATCATTCACTACAGACCTCTTCATCATTCACTACAGACCTCTTCATCATTCAGTACAGACCTCTTCATCTTTCACTACAGACCTCTTCATCATTCACTACAGACCTCTTCATCTTTCACTACAGACCTCTTCATCTTTCACTACAGACCTCTTCATCATTCAGTACAGACCTCTTCATCATTCACTATAGACCTCTTCATCATTCACTACAGACCTCTTCATCATTCACTACAGACCTCTTCATCATTCACTACAGACCTCTCATCATTCACTACAGACCTCTTCATCATTCACTACAGACCTCTTCATCATTCACTATAGACCTCTTCATCATTCACTACAGACCTCCTCCATCATTCACTATAGACCTCTTCATCATTCACTACAGACTCCTCATCATTTTCACTACAGACCTCTTCATCATTCACTACAGACCTCTTCATCATTCACTACAGACCTCTTCATCACATCATTCACTACAGACCTCCTCATCATTCACTACAGACCTCTTCATCATTCACTACAGACCTCTTCATCATTCACTACAGACCTCTTCATCATTCACTACATACCTCTTCATCATTCACTACAGACCTCTTCATCATTCACTACAGACCTCTTCATCATTCACTACAGACCTCTTCATCATTCACTACAGACCTCTTCATCATTCACTACAGACCTCTTCATCATTCACTACAGACCTCTTCATCATTCACTACAGACCTCTTCATTCATATAGACCTTTCATTCTACTACAGACCTCTTCATCATTCACTACAGACCTCTTCATCATTCACTATAGACCTCTTCTCATTCACTACAGACCTCTTCATCATTCACTACAGACCCCTTTCATTCACTATAGACCTCTTCATCATTCACTATAGACCTCTTCATCATTCACTATAGACCTCTTCATCATTCACTATAGACCTCTTCATCTTCACTACAGACCTCTTCATCATTCACTACAGACCTCTTCATCATTCACTATAGACCTCTTCATCATTCACTACAGACCTCTTCATCATTCACTATAGACCTCTTCATCATTCACTACAGACCTCTTCATCATTCACTACAGACCTCTTCATCATTCACTACAGACCTCTTCATCATTCACTACAGACCTCTTCATCATTCACTACAGACCTCTTCATCATTCACTACAGACCTTCATCATTCACTACAGACCTCTTCATCATCCACTACAGACCTCTCATCATTCACTACAGACCTCTTCATCATTCACTACAGACCTCCTCATCATTCACTACAGACCTCTTCATCATTCACTACAGACCTCTTCATCATTCACTACAGACCTCCTATCATTCACCACAGACCTCTTCATCATTCACTACAGACCTCTTCATCATTCACTACAGACCTCTTCATCATTCACTACAGACCTCTTCATCATTCACTACAGACCTCTTCATCATTCACTACAGACCTCTTTCTATCATTCACTACAGACCTCTTCATCTTTCACTACAGACCTCTTCATCATTCACTACAGACCTCTTCATCATTCACTACAGACCTCTTCATCATTCACTACAGACCTCTTCATCATTCACTACAGACCTCTTCATCATTCACTACAGACCTCTTCATCATTCACTACAGACCTCTTCATCATTCACTACAGACCTCTTCATCATTCACTACAGACCTCTTCATCATTCACTACAGACCTCTATCATTCACTATAGACTTCTTCATCATTCACTACAGACCTCTTCATCATTCACTACAGACCTCTTCATCATTCACTACAGACCTCTTCATCATTCACTACAGACCTCTTCATCATTCACTACAGACCTCTTCATCATTCACTACAGACCTCTCTTTATCATTCACTACAGACCTCTTCATCATTCACTACAGACCTCTTCATCATTCACTATAGACCTCTTCATCATTCACTACAGACCTCTTCATCTTTCTACTACAGACCTCTCTTCATCATTCACTACAGACCTCTTCATCATTCACTACAGACCTCTTCATCATTCACTACAGACCTCTTCATCATTCACTATAGACCTCTTCATCATTCACTACAGACCTCTTCATCATTCACTACAGACCTCTTCATCATTCACTACAGACCTCTTCTATCATTCACTACAGACCTCTTCATCATTCACTACAGACCTCTTTCTATCATTCACTACAGACCCCTTTCATCATTCACTACAGACCTTTCTATCATTCACTATAGACCTCTTTCATCATTCACTACAGACCTCTTCATCATTCACTACAGACCTCTTCATCATTCACTACAGACCTCTTCATCATTCACTACAGACCTCTTCATCATTCACTACAGACCTCTTCATCATTCACTACAGACCTCCTCCCATCATTCACTATAGACATCTTCATCATTCACTACAGACCTTCTATCATTCACTATAGACCTCTTCATCATTCACTACAGACCTCTTCATCATTCACTACAGACCTCTCATCTTTCACTATAGACCTCTTCATCTTTCACTACAGACCTCTTCATCATTCACTACAGACCTTTCTATCATTTCACTACAGACCTCTTCATCATTTCACTACAGACCTCTTCATCATTCACTACAGACCTTCCTATCATTCACTATAGACCTCTTCTCATCATTCACTACAGACCTCTTCATTATCCACTACAGACCTCTTCATCATTCACTACAGACCTCTTCATCATTCACTACAGACCTCTTCATCATTCACTACAGACCTCTTCATCATTCACTACAGACCTCTTCATCATTCACTACAGACCTCTTCATCATTCACTACAGACCTCCTCATCATTCACTATAGACTTCTTCATCATTCACTACAGACCTCTCTCATCATTCACTACAGACCTCTTCATCATTCACTACAGACCTCTTCATCATTCACTACAGACCTCTTCATCATTCACTACAGACCCTTTCATCATTCACTACAGACCTCTTCATCATCTCACTATAGACCTCTTCATCATTCACTATAGACCTCTTTCATCATTCACTACAGACTTCTTCATCATTCACTACAGACCTCTTTTCATCATTCACTACAGACTTCTCATCATTTCACTACAGACCTCTTCATCATTCACTACAGACCTCCTCATCATTTCACTACAGACCTCTTCATCTTTCTACTACAGACCTCCTTTCATCATTCACTATAGACCTCTTCATCATTCACTATAGACCTCTTCATCATTCACTACAGACCTCTTCATCATTCACTACAGACCTCTTCATCATTCACTACAGACCTCTTCATCATTCACTATAGACCTCTTCATCATTCACTACAGACCTTTCATCATTCACTATAGACCTCTTTTCATCATTCACTACAGACCTCTTCATCATTCATTACAGACCTCTTCATCATTTACTACAGACCTCTTATCATTCACTACAGACTTCTTTCATCATTTCACTATAGACCTCTCTTCATCATTCACTACAGACCTCCTCATCATTCACTATAGACCTCTTCATCATTCACTATAGACCTCTTTTTATCATTCACTACAGACTTCTTCATCATTCACTATAGACCTCTTCATCATTCACTACAGACCTCTTCCATCATTCATTATAGACCTCTTCATCATTCACTATAGACCTCCTCATCATTCACTATAGACTTCTTCATCATTCACTACAGACCTCTTCATCATTCACTACAGACCTCTTTCATCATTCACTACAGACCTCTTTTATCATTCACTACAGACCTCTTCATCATTCACTACAGACCTCTTTCATCATTCACTACAGACCTCTTCATCATTCACTACAGACCTCTTCATCATTCACTACAGACCTCTTTCATCATTCACTATAGACCTCTTCATCATTCACTACAGACCTCTTTCATCATTCACTATAGACTTTCTTCATCATTCACTACAGACCTCTTTCATCATTCACTACAGACCTCTTTCATCATTTTCACTATAGACCTCTTTCATCATTCACTACAGACCTCTTCTATCATTCATTATAGACTTCTTCATTCTTTCACTATAGACCTTTCACTATTCTACTACAGACCTTTCATTATTCACTACAGACCTCTTCATCATTCACTACAGACCTCTTCATCATTCACTATAGACCTCTTCATCATTCACTATAGACTCTTCTATCATTCACTACAGACCTCTTCATCATTTACTACAGACCTCTTCTATCATTCACTACAGACCTCTTCATCATTCACTACAGACCTCTTATCATTCACTACAGACCTCTTCATCATTCACTACAGACCTCTTCATCATTCACTACAGACCCCTTCATCATTTTTCACTATAGACCTCTTCATCATTCACTACAGACCTTTCTATCATTCACTATAGACTCTTCATCATTCACTACAGACCTCTTCATCATTCACTACAGACCTCTTTCATCATTCACTACAGACCTCTTCATCATTCACTACAGACTCTCTTCTATCATTCACTACAGACCTCTTCATCATTCACTACAGACCTCTTCATCATTCACTACAGACCTCTTCATCATTCACTACAGACCTCTTCTATCATTCACTACAGACCTCTTCATCATTCACTATAGACCTTTTCATCATCACTACAGACCCTTCATCATTCTACTACAGACCTCTTTCATCATTCACTACAGACCTCTTTATCATTCACTACAGACCTCTTCATCATTCACTACAGACCTCTTCATCATTCACTATAGACCTCTTCTATCATTTCACTATAGACCTCTTTCATCATTCACTACAGACTCTTTCATCATTCACTACAGACCTCTTCCATCATTTCACTATAGACTCTCTTCATCATTCACTACAGACTCTTTCATCATTCACTACAGACCTCTTCATCTACTTCACTACAGACCTCTTCATCATTCACTACAGACCTCTTCATCATTCACTACAGACCTCTTCATCATTCACTATAGACCTTTCATCATTCACTACAGACCTCTTCATCATTCACTATAGACCTTTCATCATTCACTACAGACCTCTTCATCATTCACTACAGACCTCTTCATCATTCACTACAGACTCTTTCTATCATTCTACTACAGACCTCTTCATCATTCACTACAGACTTCTTCATCATCTACTATAGACCTCTTCATCTTTCACTATAGACCTCTTCATCATTCACTATAGACCTCTTCATCATTTTCACTACAGACCTCTTCATCTTTCACTACAGACCTCTTCATCATTCACTACAGACCTCTCATCATTCACATAGACTCTTCATCATTCACTATAGACCTCTTCATCATTCACTACAGACCTCTTCATCATTCACTACAGACCTCTTCATCATTCACTACAGACCTCTTTCATCATTCACTACAGACCTCTTCATCATTCACTACAGACCTCTTCCATCATTCACTACAGACCTCTTTCATCATTCACTACAGACCTCTTCTATCATTCACTATAGACCTCTTCATCATTTCACTACAGACCTCTTTCTATCATTCACTATAGACCTTTTCATCATTCACTACAGACCTCTTCATCATTCACTACAGACCTCTTTCATCATTCACTACAGACTCCTTCTATTATTCACTATAGACCTCTTTCATCATTCACTACAGACCTCTTATCATTCACTATAGACCTCTTCTATCATTCACTACAGACTTTTCATCATCCACTACAGACCTCTTCATCATTCACTACAGACCTTTCATCATTCACTACAGACCTCTTCATTATTCACTACAGACCTTTTTCTATCATTCACTACAGACCTCTTCATCATTCACTACAGACCTCTTCATCATTCACTATAGACCTCTTCATTATTCACTACAGACCTTCTTCTATCATTCACTACAGACCCTCTTCATCATTCACTATAGACTCTTCATCATTCACTACAGACCTCTTCATCATTCACTATAGACCTTCTTCATCATTCACTACAGACCTCTTCATCATTCACTACAGACCCTTTATCATTCACTATAGACCTTTCATCATTCACTACAGACTTTTTCATCATTCACTATAGACTCTTTTCATCATTCACTATAGACCTCTTCATCATTCACTACAGACCTTTTCATCATTCACTACAGACCTCTTCGTCATTCACTACAGACCTCTTCATCATTCACTACAGACCTCTTCATCATTCACTATAGACCTCTTCATCATTCACTACAGACCTCTTCATCATTCACTACAGACCTCTTCATCATTCACTACAGACCTCTTCATCATTCACTACAGACCTCCTTCATCATTCACTACAGACCTCTTCATCATTCACTATAGACTTCTTCATCATTCACTACAGACCTCTTTCATCATTCACTACAGACTTCTTTCATTATTTCACTATAGACCTCTTTCATCATTCACTACAGACCTCTTTTCATCATTCACTACAGACCTTTATCATTCACTACAGACCTTATTATTCACTATAGACCTCTTCATCATTCACTACAGACCTCTTCATCATTCACTATAGACCTCTTCTATCATTCACTACAGACCTCTTCCTTCATTTCTACTATAGACCTCTTCATCATTCACTACAGACTTCTTTATCATTCACTATAGACCTCTTCATCATTCACTATAGACTCTCTATCATTCTACAAGACCTCTTCATCATTCACTACAGACCTCTTCTATCATTCACTACAGACCTCTTCATCATTCACTACAGACCTTCTATCATCTCACTATAGACCTCTTCATCATTCACTATAGACCTTTCTATCTATTTCACTATAGACTTTTTCATCATTCACTACAGACTTCTTTCATCTTTCACTACAGACCTTTTTCATCATTCACTATAGACCTCTTTCATCACACAGACCCTTTTACTATTCACTATAGACCTCTTCATCATTCACTATAGACTCTTCATCATTTCACTACAGACTTTTTCACATTCTACTATAGACTTTTTTATCATTTCACTATAGACTCTTCATCATTCACTACAGACCTTTTTCATCATTCACTACAGACCTCTTCATTATTCACTACAGACCTTCTTCATCATTTTCACTACAGACTTTCTTCATTATTCATTATAGACCTTTTTCATCATTCACTATAGACTTTCTATTATCTACTACAGACTTTCATCATTCACTACAGACCTCTTCATCATTCACTACAGACCTCTTCATCATTTTCACTACAGACCTCTTCATCATTCACTACAGACCTTCTATCATTCACTATAGACTTTTTTCATCATTCTACTATAGACTTTCTATCGTTCACTACAGACCTTTCATCATTCACTACAGACCTCTTCATCATTTACTACAGACCTCTTATCTATCTCACTACAGACCTTTTCATCATTCACTACAGACCCCTTCCTATTCACTACAGACCTCTTCATCATTTCTACTATAGACCTTTTCATCATTCACTACAGACTTCTTTCATCATTCACTATAGACCTTTCTATCATTTCTACTACAGACCTCTTCATCATTTCACTACAGACCTTTTCTATCATTCACTATAGACCTCTCTATCATTCACTACAGACCTCTTCTATCATTCACTACAGACCTTTCATCATTCTACTACAGACCTCTTACTATCATTCACTACAGACCTTTTCATCATTCACTACAGACCTCTTATCATTCACTACAGACCTCTTCATTATTCACTATAGACCTCTTCATCATTCACTACAGACCTCTTCATCTTTCACTACAGACCTCTTCATCTATTCACTATAGACTCTTCTATCATTCACTACAGACTCTTTTCATCATTCACTACAGACCTTTTCATCATTCACTATAGACTTCTTTCATCATTCACTACAGACCTCTTCATCATTCACTACAGACCCTCTTCATCATCACTACAGACCTCTTCATCATTCACTACAGACCTCTTCATCATTCACTATAGACCTCTTCTATCATTCTACTACAGACCTCTTTCATCATTCACTACAGACTTTTCATCATTCACTATAGACTTCTTCATCATTCACTACAGACCTCTTCATCTATTCACTATAGACCTTTTCATCATTCTACTACAGACTTCCTCATTCACTACAGACCCTTCTATCATTCACTACAGACCTCTTCATCATTCACTATAGACCTTTCTTTCATCTTCACTACAGACTCTTCTATTATTTCTACTATAGACCTCTTCTATCATTCACTACAGACCTCTTCATCATTCACTACAGACCTCTTCATCATTCACTACAGACTCTTCATCATTCACTACAGACCTTTCTATCATCTACTATAGACTCTTTCTATCACTACAGACCTCTTCATCATTCACTAAGACCTCTTCTATCATTCAGTACAGACCTCTTCATCATTCACTATAGACCTCTTCTATCATTCACTACAGACCTCTTCATCATTTCACTATAGACCTCTTCATCTACTACAGACCTCTTCATCATTCACTACAGACCTCTTCTATATTCACTACAGACCTTTTTCATCATTTCACTACAGACCTCTTCATCATTCACTATCAGACCTTCATCACTACTATAGACTTTTTCATCATTCACTATAGACCTTTCATCATTCACTACAGACTTCTTCATTATTCACTATAGACCTCTTCATCATTCTACTACAGACTCTTCATCATTCACTATAGACCTCTTCATCATTCACTACAGACTCTTCATCATTCACTACAGACCTCTTTCATCATTCACTATAGACTCTCTTCATCATTCACTACAGACTCCTTCTATCATTCACTATAGACCTCTTCATCATTCACTACAGACCTCTTCATCATTCACTACAGACCTCTTCATCATTCACTACAGACCTTTTCATCATTCTACTACAGACCTTTCATCATTCACTATAGACCTCTTCATCATTCACTACAGACCTCCTATCATTCACTATAGACCTCTTTCTATCATCTACTATAGACCTCTTATCATTCTACTATAGACCTCTTCATCATTCACTACAGACCCTCTTCTATCATTCCTACAGACCCTCTTCATCATTCACTATAGACCTTTTCATCATTTTACTATAGAGACCTTTTCATCATTCATATCATAGACTACTATACTATAGACTCTTTTTTATACTACAGACTTTTTTCATCATCTCACTACAGACCTTTCATCATTCACTACAGACTCTTTCATTCAACTACAGACTCTTCTATTATTCTACTACAGACCTCTTCATCATTCACTATAGACCTTCTTCTATCATTCACTACAGACCTCTTCATCATTCACTATAGACCTCTTCACACGACTTCTTTCACATTCACTACAGACTTTCTTTCATCATCTCACTATAGACTCTTTATCATCTACATAGACTCTTTCATCATCTCACTACAGACCTTTTCTATCATCACTACAGACCTCTTCTATCATTCACTACAGACTCTTCATCATTCACTATAGACTTCTTTCATCATTCACTACAGACCTCCTTTATCAGTTTCACTACAGACTCTTTCATCATTCACTACAGACCTCTATCATTCACTACAGACCTCTTCTATCTTCAACACAGACCCTTCTATCATTCTACTACAGACTCCTTCATATCATTCTACTACAGACTTTCTATCTATTCTACTATAGACCTCTTCATCATTCACTTACAGACCCTTCTATCATTCACTACAGACTCTTTTCTATTATTCACTACAGACCTCCTATCGTCACTATAGACCTCTTTATCATTCTACTACAGACCCTTATCATTCACTACAGACCTTTTTTCATCATTCACTACAGACCTTTCATCACTACAGACCTTCATCATTCACTACAGACCTCTCCATTATTCACTACAGACCTCTTTCATCATTCACCACAGACTTATCATTTTCTACTATAGACTTTTCATTATTTCACTATAGACTCTTTTCATCTATTTCACTATAGACCTTTTTCTTATATTCACTATAGACCTCTCATCATTCACTACAGACCTCTATCACTCACTACAGACTCTACTATCATTCACTATAGACCCTTTCATCATTCAACTACAGACCTCTTCATCACTACTACAGACCTCTATCATTCACTACAGACCTTCTATCATTCACTACAGACTTTCTATCATTCACTACAGACTCCTCATTATTCACTACGCCCTCTTATCATTCTACTACAGACTCCTCCACTCACTATCAAGACTCCTTCATCATTCACTATAGACCTTTATCATTCACTACAGACCTCTTCTATCATTCACTACAGACCTCTTTCATCATACTACTAAGACCCTTTTCATCATTCACTATAGACCTTTTCATCATTCACACAGACTTCTTTATCATTCACTATAGACCTTTTTCATCATTCACTATAGACCTCATCATCACTACAGACTTTCTATCATTCACTATAGACCTTCTTCATCATTCACTATAGACCTCTTCATTATTTACTATAGACTTTCTATCATTCACTACAGACTTTCTATCATCTCACTATAGACCCCTTTCATCATTTCACTACAGACTCTTTCATTATTCACTATAGACCTTTCATTATTCACTACAGACCTCTTATCATTCATCTACAGACTTTCATCATCCACTACAGACCCTTCATCATCTACTACAGACTCTTCATCATTCACTATAGACCTCTTCTATCATTCACTACAGACCTTCACTATCATTCATAGACTTCTTCATATTCATCACTATAGACCTTTCATTTACTAAGACTCTTTATTATTCACTATAGACCTTTTCATCATTCACTACAGACTTTTATCATCTACATTATAGACCTCTTCATTATTCACTACAGACCTTTTCTATCTTTCACTACAGACCTTCTATCACTACTACAGACCTCTCCATCTCACTACAGACCTCTTCTATCATTCACTATCAGACCCCTTCTATCATTCACTATAGACTCTTCTATCATTCACTACAGACCTCTTCTATCATTCACTACAGACCTCTTCATCATTCACATAGACCTTTTTATCTACTATAGACCTTTCATATTCATTACTACAGACCTTTCTATCATTCACTACAGACCTTCTCTATCCACTATAGACTTTTTCTATCATTTCTACTATAGACTTTCCTATTATTCACTACAGACTCTCTATCACTATCACTACAGACTTCTTATCATTATACACTATAGACCTTCTATCATTCACTACAGACCTTATCATCACTATAGACCTTTTCATCATTCACTACAGACCTCTTCATCATTCACTACAGACTTTCTATCATTTCACTATAGACCTTTTCTATCATTCTACTATAGACCTTTTTCATTCTTACTATAGACTTTTATTTTTCTCTACTATAGACCTCTTTTCATCATCTCACTACAGACTCCTTCATCCTCACTATAGACCTCTTACTATCATTCACTATAGACCTTTTCATCATTCTACTACAGACTTCCTCATTATTCACTATAGACTCTTCATCATTCACTACAGACTCTTTATTCACTATAGACTTTTATCATTCACTATAGACCCTTTTTATATTCACTACAGACCTCTTTTCATCATTCACTAGACCCCTTATCATTCACTATTTCAGACCTTTCATCATTCACTACAGACCTCTTCTATCGTTCACACTGCAGACCCTCAATCACTCTACTACAGACCTTTCTTTCATCATTTCACTACAGACTCTTTCATCATTCACTATGACCAATTCACTAGACCTACTTTCCACTACAGACCTCCATCACTACAGACCTCTTCTACATTTCACCAGATTTTCATCATTCACTACAGACCTTCATCGTCTCACTATAGACCTTTTATCATCTACTATGAGACTTTTTCATCGGCCCACTACAGACTCATCTCAATAAGATTTTAACAGACTTTCGCTATCATTCACAAGACCTTCTCATATTACATACAGACCCAATCTCACACAGACCTATTTTATTCACTCAGACTCTTCAACATCAGACCACTTACTCATCACAAGACACTACTCACCATGCTTCACACAACCACTATGAGACTTCTTCCTATCATTCTCACTACTAGACCTTCTAATCATTCACTATAGACCTCTCACATCATTCACTACAGACTTTCTTTCATCATTCACTACAGACCTTCTTTCTACCACTCACTACAGACCTCTTCATCATTCTACTACAGACCTTTTTCATCATTCACTACAGCAGACCTCTTCATCATTCACTACAGACCTCTTATCATTACAACTAACAGACCTCTTCATCATTCACTACACCTTTCCTATAGCCTCTTCATTTTTCATCAGACCTCTTTCATCATTCACTCTCTCATCACTACCACAGACCCTCTATCATTCACTACAGACCTCCTTCATCATTCACTACAGACTTTCATCATTTCACTTACAGACCTCTTCATATTCACTATAGCCCTCTTCATCATTGTCACTACAGACCTTTTTCAATATCATTCACTACAAAACTCTATCATTCTTTAAGAGGCTCTTCTGTCCTCCACTCGTTACCTGTATTAATGGCACCTGTTTGAACTTGTTATCAGTATAAAAGACACTGTCCACAACCTCAAACAGTCACACTCCAAACTCCACTATGGCCAGGGACCAAAGAGCTGTCAAAGGACACCAGAAACAAAATTGTAGACCTGCACCAGGCTGGGAAGACTGAATCTGCAATAGGTAAGCAGCTTGGTTTGAAGAAATCAACTGTGGGAACAATTATTAGGAAATGGAAGACATACAAGACCACTGATAATCTCCCTCGATCTGGGGCTCCACGCAAGATCTCACCCCGTGGGGTCAAAATTATCACAAGAACGTTGAGCAAAAATCCCAGAACCACACGGGGGACCTAGTGAATGACCTGCAGAGAGCTGGGACCAAAGTAACAAAGCCTATCATCAGTAACACACACTACGCCGCCAGGGACTCAAATCCTGCAGTGCCAGATGTGTCCCCCTTGCTAAGCCAGTACATGTCCAGGCCCGTCTGAAATTTGCTAGAGTGCATTTGGATGATCCAGAAGAGGGTTGGGAGAATGTCATATGGTTAGATGAAACCAAAATAGAACTTTTTGGTAAAAACTCAAATCGTCGGTGTTTGGAGGACAAAGAATGCTGAGTTGCATCCAAAGAACACCATACCTACTGTGAAGCAGGCAGGTGGAAACATCATGCTTTGGAGCTGTTTTTCTGCAAAGGGACCAGGACGACTGATCCGTGTAAAGGAAAGAATGAATGGGGCCATGTATCATGAGATTTTAGTGAAATCCTCCTTCCATCAGCAAGGGCATTGGAAGATGAAACGTGGCTGGGTCTTTCAGCATGACAATGATCCCAAACACACCGCCCGGGCAACGAAGGAGTGGCTTCGTAAGAAGCATTTCATGGTCCTGGAGTGGCTAGCCAGTCTCCAGATCTCAACCCCCTAGAAAATCTTAGGAGGGAGTTGAAAGTCTGTGTTGCCCACAACACGGACTTTCAACTCCCTCCAACACTGCTCTAGAGGAGATCTGCATGGAGGAATGGGCCAAAATACCAGCAACAGTGTGTGAAAACCTTGTGAAGACTTACAGAAAACGTTTGACCTGTGTCATTGCCAACAAAGGGTATATAACAAAGTATTGAGAAACTTTTGTTATTGACCAAATACTTATTTTTCACCATAATTTGCAAATAAATTCATTAAAAATCCTACAATGTGATTTTCTGGATTTTTTTCTTCTCATTTTGTCTGTCATAGTTGACGTGTACCTATGATGAAAATTACAGGCCTCTCTCATCTTTTTATGTGGGGAGAACATGCACAATTGGTGGCTGACTAAATACTTTTTCCCCCACTGTATATAGTGGTATGTAGTGGTAGATAGTGGTACTATAGTTGTACTATAGTGGTACTATAAGGGTATATAGTGGTATATAGTGGTTAACTAAGGTGGGTTGCCTGTTTTGCATGTTATTTTGGCATTAATACGTGTCACATATCAGTTTGCAAACAATTCAAACTATTTTGCTTCCCGCCTGCTATTCAGTGAGTGGCTGTGTGGTCCCAAATCTGGGTTTAAGGGTCTCTTTTCCAAGCTTAAAATGATAAACATTCAACATTGGCCATGCTGTCAATCCAGCATGACTTCTGCTGTGCTCAAAACAACTGTTAACTGGGAAATCTGACTTCAGTGAGTTCAAGACAACTGAGAACGGGGGAAAGAATGAGCTCCGACTGGGAAAATATGTTTTGAACGGTCATCCAACTCGATTTGTAAGTTGGGAACCCAGGCCTCTTTTCTAGAGCTATGACCTGAAGATCACTGACGTTCCATATGATTCGACCTTGTTTTTTTCAGAGTTCCCTGTTGTCTTGAAAGCACCATAAATCCAGAGAATGCCAGACTTTGATGACAAAGTTTGACGACAAAATTTGCCCACGAAGGACCACGTGCCACCTTCCTGTTCAAGTGAGCACAACAAGGTGAGTCCAAAAAATGTATTGTATGCTGCTGCATAAATGATGTAATATGCCAGGGAGATATGTATACTGTAGCTAAGAAAGTAATACTAAGTGTATGTTGTGTAGTAAGCTGTTAGTAGCCCATGTGCCTCACCCTAATAATTTGGTCTATTTTCCCCTCTTAATTTTGCCTACTGTTCTGACTTGGTTGTGCACATGTAGCCTATAACCTGTTTTTACAGAAATGTAATCATCAAATATTGTAAGAGTTTTCATTGTCTGCTTATATGCCCCCTTTATTTATCCTACGGTTCTGACTTGGTGTACAGGGAGAACACTGTAAGAACAGCCAATGTTCTGAATTCTGTCACTGTACATTTCAAAAGTGCTGAACAAATAGTTATATTGACTACGTCCGTCCTAGCTCATGCTTAATCAAATTACGGATTGCCTCTTATCCGCTCGTTGTTTCACGACTTCGCCGAGGCTGCCTCCACTCCTTGCCGGGCAGGTTTCGGCGTTCGTCATCACCGGCTTACTAGATCCTGCCGATCCCATTCTCATCACTCCACTTGTCATGTCTTGTCTTGTAAGTCGCTCTGGATAAGAGCGTCTGCTAAATGACGTAAATGTAAATGTCTTGTCAATCACACACACCTGATGCACATTCCCCTAATTAGTATGTGTATAAGTGTTCCCTCTGTTCCCCTAGTCTTTGAGAGTGATTGTTTCTTTGTGAGGAGCGGGTAGCTCGGTTGAGCTACTCTTCCATTTGTTATTGCCAAGGTGGAATATTTCCCTTGTGTTAGTTTTGTTTTGACACGTTTTATTTTTTGTAAATCCAGGAGCATTCCTCGATGCTGGCCAGCTTGGGGGAAGCGATGGATCGGGTTCTTCAGGTAGTACAACGCCTGGAGAGGAGAGGACCTGATCTATCGAGACCAGCTGGTCAACCGGATCCAGCCACCACACCCCAACCCCTGGAGGGATCCAGATATCCCGCACCGGAGTTTGATGGAGAGCAGCGCGATGTAAGGGATTTCTGCTCCAACTAGAGCTGTATTTCTCCAGCATCAGGCCGGGCGCCATTGGAGCGGAGAAGGTATCCGTCCGCGTTTCCTGCCTTTGTGGGAGAGCCTGGAGTGGGCCAACGCGGTGTGGAACGAGAGAAGAGCCGCGTTGGAGGACTACGGAGGTTTGCTCGCCTCTTTCGGGACATTTTCCAGAGGCGGGCGAACGACTGGTCCATCTGAGGCAGGGGGACGAGACCGCACAGGACAATGCGCTGGAGTTCGGACGCTGGCAGCGGGGTCCGGGTGGAACGAGCGGGCCCTGATCGACCATTTCCGTGCCAAGGAAGACGTCCGACAGGAGCTAGCCTGCCGTGATGCCATGCTATCGTTCTCCCAATTGCGTGGACATGGCCATCCGGCTGGACAATCTGCTAGCAGCCAGAGGACGCCCTGGTAGGGGTCTGCCCGTTTCCCACTCCAGACGACTCTGACCCCGAGCAGATGGAGCTGGGGGGAGCCGCCGTCGAGAGAGCGCAGGAGGACAGCGACAGTGCCACTCTGGTGGCACGAAGGGACAATCCACCTCACGTCGCAGTCAACATTCCTTTGGGTCTGGAGGCGGTACTCACGCATCACCCCAGGTAACGAACACCCAAACTTGTTCAGAGCCCTTTGCGGTGCACTGTACCTTATCTATCTCCTTTCCCGATCACCTGGTAGTTTCCCAGTGTAAGGCGCTAGTCGATTCAGGCGCAGCTGGGAACTTTATGGACAGGGCATTTGCACGCCGTCAAGACATTTCATTGGTTCCCCTATCCATTCCACTCCCCATCAGAGCACTTGATAGTCGACCATTAGGGTCCGGGTTGGTTAAGGAGGTTACTATACCAGTCACCATGATTACACAGAAGACACATGTTGAGCAGATCACTTTCTTGATTATTGAGTCTCCTGCTTACCCAACCCCAATTTTTCATGGCCGCAGAGGGTTCTTACGGGTGGTCGCGTGAGACTCCGGGTAGGTGTCTAGGTGTTTCCGTTGGTGCGACCAGACGGTACCCTCACGTGCGCATTCCCCCGAATACCATGATCTGGTGCTCGCATTTTCCAAGACGCAAGCAACTAAATTACCACCTCATCGGGAAGGGGATTGCGTGATAAACCTTCAGGTAGACGCTGTACCTCCCAGGAGTCATGTGTATCCCCTGTCGCAGGCTGAAACGGAGGCTATGGAAACATACGTCACCGAGTCCCTGCGCCAGGGGTATATACGTTCCCTCCACTTCACCTGCTTCCTCGAAGTTTCTTCTTTGTGAAGAAGAAAGATGGTGGTTTATGCCCGTGCATTGATTATCGACTCACTGAATAAGGTGACTGTACGATTTAGTTATCCTCTTCCCCTCATTCCTTCAGTGATTCAGCACAACCTCTGGGCATTATGAATATCTGGTGATGCCCTACGGTTTGATGAATGCTCCATCCATTTTCCAGTCCTTTGTGAACGAGGTGTTTTGGGACATGCTTGGTCGCGGTGTGGTGGTCTACATCGATGACATCCTGGTGTATTCGCTACGCGCGCCGAGCATGTGTCCCTGGTTTGCAAGGTACTGGTCCGACTGCTGGAGAATGATCTTTATGCCAAGGCAGAGAAGTGTGTCCAGCAGTCAATCTCCTTCCTTGGATACCACATTACTGGAGATGGAGGTAGATCGCATTTCAGCCGTAGCACTGGCCGACTCAACCACGGTGAAGGAGGTGCAGCACTTCTTTGGCTTTGCCAACTACTATCAGAGGTTTATTTGGGGCTTTGGCAAGGTCGCAGCTCCCATTACCTCCTTGTTGAAGGGTAGGCCGTCCCGGCTCCGCTGGTCTGCTGAGGCTGATTTGGCCTTCAGTAGATTGCGGGTCTGTTCACCTCAGCCCCGGTACTGGCTCACCCGATTCATCACTACCGTTCGTAGTGGAGGTGGATGCGTCCGAGGTAGGGATAGGCGCTGTCTTATCCCAACGCTCGGGCACGCCACCCAAGCTCCGCCCCTGTGCCTTCTTTTTCGAGAAGCTCAGCTCGGCGGCACAAAACTACGGCGTTGGTGATTGGGAGCTGCTGGCTGTTGTCCGAGCTTTGACGGTGTGGAGGCATTGGCTCGAAGGGGCGAAACACCCTTTCCTCGCCTGGACAGACCACCGTAACCTGAAGTACATTCGGGCAGCGAGGAGGCTGAATCCTCGCCAGGCCAGGTGGGCCCCTCTTCTTCACCTGGTTTGATTTCACACTCTCATACATTCCGGGTACGAAGAACTTGAAGGCAGACGCACTGTCCCGGCTGTATGACACAGAGGAGAGGCCCATAGACAACACCCCATACTCCCGGCCTCAAGCATTGTGGCGCCGGTAAGAGTATGGGGCGATGGACACGGATATAGCGCATTACGCACAGATCCATCTCCACCGCAGTGTCCAGCTGGGCTGCAGTACGTGCCTGCGCTTATCCGTGATCGTCTGATCTACTGGGCACACACGACACCCTCCTCTGGTCATCCAGGTATCGGTCGCACAATGCGCTGCCTGACCGAGAAGTACTGGTGGCCTACCTTGGCTAAGGACGTGAGGGTGTATGTTTCCTCCTGCACAGTGTACGCCCAGAGTAAGGCACTTAGGCACCTCCCAGCAGGTAAGCTACAACCTTTACCAGTTCCACAACGACCATGGTCTCACCTTAGTATTGATTTTCTTACTGATCTTCCCCTCCCAAGGTAACACCACTATCCTGGTCATTGTGGTTCGCTTTTCAAAGTCCTGCCACCTCCTTCCTCTGCCCGGTCTCCCAAAGCCCTACAAACTGCGGAGGCTCTGTTTACTCACGTCTTCCGGCACTATGGAGTACCAGAGGATATAGTGTCCGACCAAAGTCCCCAGTTCACGTCTAGAGTCTGGAAGGCGTTCATGGTCTGGGGGTCTCGGTCAGCCTGACCTCTGGATTTCACCCGAGAGTAATGGGCAGGTGGAAAGAGTGAATCAAGATGTGGGTAGGTTCCTGCGAACCTACTGTCAGGACCGGCCAGGGGAGTGGTCGGTGTTCCTGCCATGGGCAGAATACGCTCAGAACTCTCTCCGCTACTCATCCACTAACCTAACACCCTTCCAATGTGTTTTGGGTTACCAACCGGTCCTGGCACCGTGGCACCAGAGCCAGACCGAGGCTCTGCGGTGCATGACTGGTTTCGGCGCACGGAGGAGACTTGGGACGCTGCCCATGTTCGCCTCCAGCGCGCCCTCTGCGTCGTCAGAAGGCGAACGCTGACCGCCCACCGCAGGGAGGCCCCGGTTTTCATGCCGGGCATCGGGTCTGGCTCTTGACCCGGAATCTACCCTCCGCCTGCCCCTGCCGGGAAGCTGAGCCCATGGTTTGTGGGGCCGTTTAAGGTCCTGAGGAGGACAAACGAGGTTACATACAGGTTGTTACTCCCCCTGATTACCGTATTAACCCTAGTTTCATGTGTCTCTTCTCAGGCCAGTGGTAGCTGGTCCGCTCCAGGATTCTGAGGTGCGGGAGGTTCCTCCACCTCCTCTGGACATCGAGGGGCCCCCGGCATACTTGGTCCGTTCCATACTGGATTCGAGGCGTCGTGTGGGGGGCCTTCAGTATCTAGTGGGAGGGGTACGGTCCGGAGGAACGGTGCTGGGTCCCAAGGAGGGACATCTCGATCCCTCCCTGTTGAGGGATTTCCACCGTCGCAATCCAACTCGCCCTGCTCCGCGTCCTCCTGGCCGTCCCCCGAGGCCGGGGTTGGCACACTGCTGGAGCCGCGCGCAAGCGGGGGTACTGTCACGACTTCGCCGAGGCTGCCTCCCCTCCTTGTTCGGGCAGGTTTCGGCATTCGTTGTCACCGGCTTACTAGATACTGCCGATTCCAATCCCACACCTGGTGCTCATTCCCTAATTAGTATGTGTATAAGTGTTCCCTTGTCTTTGTGAGTGATTGTTTCTTTGTGAGTGCGAGTAGCTCGGTTGAGCTACTCTTCCATTTGTTATTGCCAAGGTGGAATATTTCCCTTGTGATAGTTTCGTTTTGACGCTGGGTGCGTTTTATTTATGTAAACGGAATAAACTCTGGACTTCTGTGTTTTACCTCCTGGGCCTGACTCCTTCTTTCACACCTCGTCACAGTCGTCCCCTTATGCCATAGTTTGTGCATCTCAATTGTCAGTAGAAACTCCATTTGTTTATCAAAGACCTATCATTTTACAGCGGTACAATGCCGACATCTAGTGGTCATACAACATACAGGGTGAACGAAAACACATGCAAACACAACGCATAACCGCCAGGGGGGCTTCACCGGCTTGTGGACTGTGTGAGTTTGGGTATGCGATTTAAAAACACCCCTATTGGACCACATTCCGTGGACTGTACCGCTGTACTGTTTGAGTATGGATGTTAAGCAAGTCAGCCATATCAGCTATGTTTTTTTAAAAGGCAGTAAATGAGGCTGAATGAACTGTTTCGCTGCCAGACAAGGCTCAGCTAATAGCCATGTGTAGCAGTGGTAAGGTGTTGGGGCTGCTGTTGGGAAAGCTTTATGTAGGCCCTAATAGTTTGTGGGCACCGTTCGTCACCGTTATAGTGCAATTAATGTATTGTTTAGTGTTGTGTTGTGGCTTTGCTGGCATGCATCCCCCCAAAAATTTTTTGCCCCACCAAGATTTACATGCTAAAATCGCCACTGAGTCTTTGTAATAATTAGATCTTCCATTGCTTCAAACTAGTAGCTAGCTCATCTTGATCATGTGTTGTTCCTTCTCTTTGTAACACTGTACGCTGGGAGTCGGGAAGCAAGTACAGGGAGTGCATTTAATGATAAATAAACATGGAAGAAAACAAGAGTAGCGTACAGACAGGAACAGAGTAACAGAATCAAGAACGCCTGGGGAAGGAACCAAATGGAGTGACATATATAGGGGAGGTAATCAGGAAGGTGATGGAGTCCAGGTGAGTCTGATGAGGCGCTGGTGCGCGTAACGATGGTGACAGGAGTGCGTAATAAAGTGCAGCCTGGTGACCAAGAGGCCAGATGGGGGGGTATACGTGACACTCTTTCTCTAGAAGCAATCAGCTACAAGAAAAAAAAAGACAGACAGAGGCTTTCAATCAAACTGAGGACGGAGAAATGTGCACCAGGTCAAGGCTTCTTGCATTCATGGCTTTGAAATGTACTGTAAGTTAACAATAATTCATTTTGGAAAAATAATATGAATTGCCATATTAGGCGAACTCAATGTTATGTTGCTTTTCTTCCACCCAAGTCTTACACACCTGAGTCAGGAAGAAGAGACAACTAGTAGACAACTGGCTCTTAATAATGAAGTCCCCAGTCTAGATTGAAGATCATAATTAGTTTATTAGTTTGAATCGATTGTGTTGAGGCTTGGCTTGTATGCTGTGGCTCTCTAGGAACAGTTGGCCACATTTAAAGGTACATTTAGTAGGCCTGAGTCCCAGTTTATGCTAGCTACATCATTTGTTTATATAGCATTTCTACAAGGCAGAAACATTGTTATCTTGCTGTAAAATATATAGAATGACAGTGTCAGTGAAAAGCATAACAACATCAAGGTAACTTTGTAACAATTGACCCCGTTTTTTCCAAATCAAACCCGCCCATTGGCCGCTGAGTCTACCTTTTACATTTACATTTGAGTCATTTAGCAGACGCTCTTATCCAGAGCGACTTACAGTAGTGAGTGCTTACATTTTTTTAAGATGCCAAAATAAATGTTTTCAGTATCCTAATTTTGTTATTGTTTTATGATTGTTTCACTGCATGCATTCAACACGCTTTGGACAAAGGTCTTCCACTGGGCCACCATCTCCAAAGTTCACTCAAAAAGGCAATAGATCTGAACTGGGTTTGATTTAGTTTTAATTATTTCACTGTTGTTAATTATCTTTTTAAATTCCATTGGTTGAAAGCTATTGCTCAGTTATTACATTTACATTTTAGTCATTTAGCAGATGCTCTTATCCAGAGCGACTTACAGTTAGTGAATACATATATATATTTTTTTATAATGGCCCCCCGTGGGAAACGAACCCACAACCCTGGCGTTGCAAACACCATGCTCTATCAACTGAGCTACATCCCTGCCGGCCATTCCCTCCCCTACCCTGGGCCAATTGTGCGCCGCCCATGAGTCTCCCGGTCGCGGCCGGCTGCGACAGAGCCTGGATTTGAACCAGGATCTCTAGTGGCACAGTTAGCACTGCGATGCAGTGCCTTAGACCACTGCGCCACTCAGGAGACTAGACAGTTATCACTTTGCTCATGTAAATTCTGTAGTTGCCTCTTTAAACATCATAAGGTCAACATCCACAGTGTTCACATTTCTCTCATGTAAATGTTGTAGCTACATAGAAAATATTAAATAAACAATTTATTTGGGAAATATCCAGTCTTTACTCTTTTCTTCATTAGCATGCTGATGATTTCAAGTTGTATTGTGTTAATACAAAAACCTGATGTAATTGTCATACATTTGCAGCAAACAGTAGAATGTTTTTTATATATATATATATTTAGTCATTTAGCAGACGCTCTTATCCAGAGTGACTTACAGGAGCAATTAGGATTAAGTGCCTTGCTCAAGGAGCACATCAACAGATTTTTCACCTAGTCGGCTCGGAGATTAGAACCAGCGACCTTTCGGTTACTGGCACAACGCTCTTACCCACTAAGCTACCTGCCACCCCAATACAAGTTTCCTAGAATCGTTTGCCAGAAGTTCCCAAGTCTCAAGTTCCCAAATTTAATTTGCATGTGAAACCTATTAGTTTGCTGCAAATGGCTAAAGATTTGCCACAACTGTTTGCCAGAAGCCTGTATTTTTCGGTAAGGGAGATCCAGGATGAGTATCCTGAACGAGAACCATTGCTGGGGGGCTGCAGTGTTAGCAGTAACCCTGGTAACAGACCAGGTGTTAGCCGTAACCATGGGGACAGGCCCTTAGGGCGAGTGGAACAAAGACATGGCTGGACAGAAGTGGGATTCCACCCCAGCTACCCCTCTGTTTCTCTCTCTCTTCTCACCTCCCCCTCTCTCTCCCATGGTCTGTCTGTCTGTTTCTGATTGTTTCTTTCTTTCTTATGTTTATTTTTCTTCATCCGCTCTGTTTTTGTCTCTCCATGAAGCATGCATTTGCCCTGAACAAAACCAAGGGGAAACGTTTTTTGTTTTGTTATCAATGGCACAGCTACTGTGTTTGTGTGTGTGTGTGTGTGTGTCTACACAGAGAGGTGTGTGAGTGAGGAGAGGCACGCTGGCTGTTGCGGACCCAGCGCTAGCTAGCTGTGCCAAAGCGGTGACGCATCTCTCCCGTAATTCCGGCAATGATCACCTGGACTCACCGCTGTGTTGTTGTTACCGAAACGGTTTGGCGGTAGTGTTTTTGTTATGCAAGGTAACAACATCCCATCCGCCTTCCTTTTACTTAACTTTCGAGAGAGGTTTATGTTGCAAGTCTGGAGTCCTCCCACGCACACCCGTAGCAACTCTGGTGTGCCTTCCGCTTGCTGGTCAGAGGAGCTCAACGCGCGCATCCCATCAACTATTCCTAATCTCTCTTCCAAAAACGGCCTAGGCAGAAGTTGTTAGCATGAAATAATGGTCTATACTGCTGGTAAAGAAATGGTCAACGGAAAGTCCGAGTGTGCTAGTAGAGTGAACAGGTGGGCTATGACGCCCGTGTGGAAACAACGGTTCGGATGCGACGCGGCGGCGGGCGCTAGATGGAGAGCGGCAGGTGAGTGGAGAGTTTAACTCTAAAACGTAATGCTTTAAAAGTAAAAATGATAAATTCTCTCAAATTCATGTATTGTCCCGTTTTAATATTTATTCAGTAGCTTAGAAAAAGTATAGAATTTCTTTATGTGAAAAAGGTTTCTTCTCATTTAAGTCATTTAGCAGACGCTCTTATCCAGAGCGACTTACAGTTAGTTAATGCATACATACATTTTTTTTTCATACCCCCTGTGGGAATCGAACCCACAACCCTGGCGTTGCAAACGCCATGCTCCTCTAGTGGCACAGCTAGCACTGCGATGCAGTGCCTTCGACCACTGCGCCACTCGTCATATATGTTAATTGTGAAGGATTTGAGAAGAACTAAGATAGCCTACAGATACAGTCCAACTGTATTTTGTACAGCCAGGTCACCCATTATGAAAGTCAGTATTTGATGTCCATCCATGTCTGAGAATGTCAGGAGATGATGTGGAAACCGGCCACTAGGGACAACAGTGAGCACTGATAGCTTCAAGTAGGTTTGGGTTTTGCTAGGGCATAAGCATCTGCCTCTGGTGTCAAAGGCTGCATGTTCGAATCTAGTGATAGAAAGTAGTTTTCGAGATTTTTGTTTTAAGCCTACGTAACAGCTGTCCAGCGACGACAAGAAGACTGGTCTCGGCAGCAGGGTAACAGATGTGATCGTACTTCGTAACTCTCTTGCGTTGTGTTTTTAAAGAAAGTACTGTCCACCAATGGTCCCAGTTCATCTGTAGTTTATTCTGACGATAGACACAATGATGCACATTACATGTGCAGTACAACAGTATGTTGATGGCTGTAGATTCATGATTTGTCTGTTAGCATGGAAATAACTGTGAATTAGCAGGGAGCTAATGTGACCATTACAATTACAGCATGCTAGCTAACTCGCTCTTACAGCAATAACATACAAAAGCACATCCCAGGATTCCCCCAATATCTACCAGGTACCGTACACATGTCTTATACTCATCAGGACATGTACACAGTGAGCTCGTACACGTTGTAAATATGACAATAGAATACAGTATTTCAGAACGTGACCTACCGCTTGCATGTCAATATCAGACTGGGAAGAATTTATGTTCGCAATCTCCCCCTATCTGCAAGCGTGACCAATGGCATAACACCTCATTGATATGTAACTTCAACCAACCAATAGGAATACATAAACATAGAATATATATTTCTGCAGTGTCAAGTGGAAACATAACCAACCCTGTTACACCTATCCCAAACCTTAACCGTTCAGAGTGAATGCCTAACCTTAACCCTAACCTTAAACATGTGGAGTTAATGCCTAAACCTAACCTTAAACACTTTGAAATTTGACATTTGCAACAACTTCGAAATTTGACGTGAGACTGTGAGAGCTTGGTGATTTTGTATTATGGTGGCCATTGTGGTTTTATCTGTGGATAAACCTCTGCGTTCTGGCCTTGTCCATATTGTTGTGTGACAGTTCTTTTTATGAGGTATTTATGGGAGGTTGGGGTCTGCCTCAGTGAAAAGTTAACAAAAACAGTGTCTTGTAGCTTCATTGGAGACAGTGTGTGAATTCTTGGGATAGCCTCACCAGGGTGGCTTTCTTGTTAAAAATTGTCAAATAGGTTCATGACACATAGTGAATGGTGTGTGTGAGGGATGCCATAGCTTACCTACTTCTCCAACTCCATGGACAACACAGGTCTGTGTGTGTGTGTGTGTGTGTGTGTGTGTGTGTGTGTGTGTGTGTGTGTGTGTGTGTAAACAAATCCCGCTGATCAGATTTGAGTCTTTTCCATCTCTTGGACTGTAGGGGCCAGTTGAGGTTCTTTGAGCGCCCAGCTCTCCTGTCTAAATTATTAACGCTTCCTTAAGACACACACACACAAACACACACAAACACACACACACACACACACACACACACACAATGAGGACCACGCATCATGTTATTTGCTTGCTTATCTAAAGAAAAGCAGTAGCCCAGTTAACCTATATACAGACAGCTGATGAGGACACATTTTGAAAGTGGAAAGAAATAGTCACAACTAACTAACCTGTTGATTCTCTCTTTCTATCTCTCTCACCCTACAATCTACCCCCTTCCCCACATCATTCACCTCTCCCTCCTCCTTTCCCATTCTTCCACACTCGTCATGCTGAGCAAAGTGCAGAGCGACCACGATTGGTTACTGTGGTCCGACCGTGCGGTCACAGCACCCCTCAGAAAGGTAACAGTCTAAAATGAAATGATAAATGATTAAAAAGGAGCAGTCAACCCTCTTTCTGGAGTGCTACTGGATGTGCAGGCTTTTGTTCCATCTCTGCACTAACAAACATGATTCTAAATTCAAGAAGTTGGCTTCATTGACATTTAATTAAATTCTAATTCTATGGTTGGCTTGGCTCACACATGTTCAGTACTTCCTGGTCTCTCAATGACATCGTCTCTGTGTCTGGGTCAGGTGACGGTGCTGTTGAACCGTAGGGGCGTGGTCTCGTACGAGCAGCTTCTATTGGACGTCTCCGAGGCGCTGGGCTTCCCTCGCTGGCACAGGGCCAGAGTCACACACCTCTACACACCACACGCACGAGAGGTAACCAGACACAAACACACACACTTTCACACACACACACACACACACTTTCACACACACAACAACCACAACAACCACAACAACAACAACACACCTCTCCCTCCATGTGTGTGTGTCTAACCCGTCTCTCCCTCCAGGTGCGGGGCGTGTGTGATTTCTTCCGTGGCGAAGCGGCGTTCCTGGCGTTGGGAAAGTCTCGTCCAGAGCTCCGGAGCGTCAAGGAGGCCCTGGAGGAAATGTTCCCGCAACATTCCCGTTACTGTGACGACGCGCTCCGTTACGACCTTCACCTGATAAAGCTGCCAAGGCCGACAGCGGATACAGCGAAGGGACGGACACACGGACAAACAGCGATACACTCACACAGGGATGCAACCTGGACAGACACACACATCGCAAAGCAGACACACACAGGCTTAAACACCCAAACACACTGACACACCCCAATACACACCCAAACACACTGACACACCCAAACACACTGACACACCCCTATACACACCCAAACACACTGACACACCCCAATACACACCCAAACCCCACTGCACACCCAAACAGGCACTCCACACACAACAACACAACCAGACAGTCCATACACCCTACTCACACACTCCTGGACACGGATGCACACATACATACACACCCTAACACACATTCTAACCGAAACTCCACACACCCCTCTCACCCCCCCAATCAACTTCAGAGGGTCAGAGTGAAACGCGGAACTAGAGAGAGACTTTCTTCACCGATAGGTCCACTCACCCAGGAGGAGGAGCAAGGAGAGATAGACACACTCCCTCCTCCACGCAGCAGGAACTGTAAGCTCTCTGAACAACCCAATCAGAGAGCAGGGAGGGCTCCACTTCCTCCCGTAACCAGGAAGCAAATAGGAAACAGACCAAACGACCAGGAAGTAGAGAAACCTCACGTCGGTCCTGCCCGACGCCACACTGGACCAATCTGTAGGATTGAGGAGGAGTCCCTCAGCCAATCAGAACGTTCCTCCTCAGATTCTAAACAGGAAGAGGCGGGGACTAAACAGAAAGGGATCTTTGACCTCCCATCTGACAATAGTGATGTCACTCTGTCGGATATTGAGCGTTGCTATGATATCAGCCGCACGGTCGGAGACGGGAACTTTGCTGTTGTGCGCGAGTGTCGTCGGCGTGACAATGGAGAAGCCTTCGCCGTAAAGATTGTGGAGCGCTCAAAACTGATTGGCCGAGAGCACATGATGCAGAACGAGCTGAGCATTCTGGGTAGCCTGTCACATCCCCGCGTGGTGCGTCTCTTCATACACCACCACACACACACACACTCCTATCTCGTCATGGAGATGGTTACCGGGGGCGACCTGTTCGAGGCGATTGCGGAGCGTGGGAAGTTTCCGGAAGAGGAGGCGGGGCTGATGGTGTGTGATGTCAGTGAGGCTCTGAGATACATTCACAGCAAGACCATAGTACACAGAGACCTGAAACCTGAAAACCTACTGGTGAGGCAGTGTGTGTGTGAATAGGTAAATCAATAGATGGAGTACAGTAGTGATGGTATCTCTCTCTCTCTCTCTCTCTCTCTCTCTCTCTCTCTCTCTCCAGGTGGAGTACAGTAGTGATGGTATCTCTCTCTCTCTCTCTCTCTTCCAGGTGGAGTACAGTAGTGATGGTATCTCTCTCTCTCTCTCTCTCTTCCAGGTGGAGTACAGTAGTGATGGTATATCTCTCTCTCTCTCTCTCTTCCAGGTGGAGTACAGTAGTGATGGTATCTCTCTCTCTCTCTCTCTCTCTCTCTTCCAGGTGGAGTACAGTAGTGATGGTATCTCTCTCTCTCTCTCTCTCTCTTCCAGGTGGAGTACAGTAGTGATGGTATCTCTCTCTCTCTCTCTCTCCAGGTGGAGTACAGTAGTGATGGTATCTCTCTCTCTCTCTCTCTCTTCCAGGTGGAGTACAGTAGTGATGGTATCTCTCTCTCTCTCTCTCTCTCTTCCAGGTGGAGTACAGTAGTGATGGTATCTCTCTCTCTCTCTCTTCCAGGTGGAGTACAGTAGTGATGGTATCTCTCTCTCTCTCTCTTCCAGGTGGAGTACAGTAGTGATGGTATCTCTCTCTCTCTCTCTCTCTTCCAGGTGGAGTACAGTAGTAATGGTATCTCTCTCTCTCTCTCTCTTCCAGGTGGAGTACAGTAGTAATGGTATCTCTCTCTCTCTCTCTCTCTCTCTCTCTCTCTCTCTCTTTCAGGTGGAGTACAGTAGTGATGGTATCTCTCTCTCTCTCTCTCTCCAGGTGGAGTACAGTAGTGATGGTATCTCTCTCTCTCTCTCTCTCTCTCTCTCTTCCAGGTGGAGTACAGTAGTAATGGTATCTCTCTCTCTCTCTCTCTCTCTTCCAGGTGGAGTACAGTAGTGATGGTATCTCTCTCTCTCTCTCTCTCTCTCTCTCTCTCTCTCTTTTTTCTCTCTCTCTCTCTCTTCCAGGTGGAGTACAGTAGTAATGGTATCTCTCTCTCTCTCTCTCTCTTTCCAGGTGGAGTACAGTAGTGATGGTATCTCTCTCTCTCTCTCTCTCTCTTCCAGGTGGAGTACAGTAGTGATGGTATCTCTCTCTCTCTCTCTCTCTCTCTCTCTTCCAGGTGGAGTACAGTAGTGATGGTATCTCTCTCTCTCTCTCTTCCAGGTAGAGTACAGTAGTGATGGTATCTCTCTCTCTCTCTCTCTCTTTTCCAGGTAGAGTACAGTAGTGATGGTATCTCTCTCTCTCTCCTCTTCCAGGTGGAGTACAGTAGTGATGGTATCTCTCTCTCTCTCTTCCAGGTAGAGTACAGTAGTGATGGTATCTCTCTCTCTCTCTCTCTCTCTTCCAGGTAGAGTACAGTAGTGATGGTATCTCTCTCTCTCTCTCTCTTCCAGGTAGAGTACAGTAGTGATGGTATCTCTCTCTCTCTCTCTTCCAGGTGGAGTACAGTAATGATGGTATCTCTCTCTCTCTCTCTCTCTCTCTCTCCTTCCAGGTGGAGTACAGTAGTGATGGTATCTCTATCTCTCTCTCTCTTCCAGGTGGAGTACAGTAGTGATGGTATCTCTCTCTCTCTCTCTCTCTCTCTCTCTCTCTCTCTCTCTCTCTCTCTCTCTCTCTCTCTCTTCTCTCTCTCTCTCTCTCTCTCTCTCTCTCTTCCAGGTGGAGTAGAGTAGTGATGGTATCTCTCTCTCTCTCTCTCTCTCTCTCTCTCTCTCTCTCTCTCTCTCTCTCTCTCTCTCTCTCTCTCTCTCTTCCAGGTGGAGTACTGTAGTGATGGTATCTCTCTCTCTCTCTTCCAGGTAGAGTACAGTAGTGATGGTAACACTCTCTCTCTCTCTCTCTCTCTCTCTCCCTCGCTCTCTCTCTGTCTCTCTCCCTCGCTCTCCCTCTCTCTCTCTCTCTCTCTCTCTCTCTCTCTCTCTCTCCCTCGGTCTCTCTCTGTCTCGCTCTGTCTCTCTCCCTCGCTCTCTCTCTCTCTCTCTCTCTCTCTCTCTCTCTCTCTCTCTCTCTCTCTCTCTCTCTCTCTCTCTCTCTCTCTCTCTCTCGCTCTCTCTTCCAGGTGTACAGTAGTGATGGTATCTCTCTCTCTCTCTCTTCCAGGTAGAGTACAGTAGTGATGGTATCGCTTTCTCTTCCAGGTGGAGCACAGTAGTGATGGGGTCCGTAGGTTGAAGCTGGGTGATTTTGGTCTAGCCATGGTTGTAACAGAACCCATCTTCACTGTGTGTGGAACACCCACCTATGTCGCCCCGGAGATCCTCTCAGAGACAGGTGACTACATCTGTCACTTTATATATACTGTTACTCTATCTTATCACTCTATCACTTACCTCTATCTATCACTCTATATCTCTATCTATCACCTCTATCACTCTATCTATCACTCTATCTATCACTATCTATCACGATCTATCACTCCATCTATCACACTATCTATCACTCTATATCTCTATCTATCACCTCTATCACTCCATCTATCACGCTATCTATCACTCTATCTATCACTATCTATCACGATCTATCACTCCATCTATCACGCTATCTATCACTCTATCTATCACGATCTATCACTCTATCTAGCACAATCTTTGTCTGTTCACCTCTCTCTCTCTCCATCCCTCTACCTCTCTCTGCAGGGTATGGTCTGCCGGTAGACCTGTGGGCTCTGGGGGTGATAGTCTACATCCTGCTCTGTGGGTTCCCTCCGTTCCGGAGGAGAGACAGAGACCAAGAGGAGATGTTCCAGCTGATCATAGAGGCTCACCTCACCTTCCTGTCCCCTTACTGGATCACATATCTGACGGTGAGACATACACATATTTATAGACATAAGCACGCACTTACACACACGTATATACACGCATATGCACACAAGCTCGTAGACACATTTATACACACTCGTGCTCACACATACAGTGCATTCAGAAAGTATTCAGACCCCTTGACTTTTTCCACATTTTGTTACGTTACAGCCTTATTCTAAAATTGATTAAATTGTTTTTTTCCCCTCATCAATCTACACACAATAACCCATAATGACAAAGCAAAAACAGGTAAAAAAAACCTAAGTAAGTAAATATTCAGACCCTTTACTCAGTACTTTGTTGAAGCACCTTTGGCAACGATTACAGCCTCGAGTCTTCTTGGGTATGACGCTACAAGTTTGGCACACCTGTATTTGGGGAGTTTATCCCATTCTTCTCTGCAGATCCTCTGAAGCTCTGTCAGGTTGGATGGGGAGCGTCGCTTCACAGCTATTTTCAGGTATCTCCAGAGATGTTCGATCGGGTTCAAGTCCGGGCTCTGGCTGGGCCACTCAAGGACATTCAGAGACTTGTCCTGAAGCCACTCCTGCGTTGTCTTGGCTGTGTGCTTAGGGCCGTTGTCCTGTTGGAAGGTGAACCTTCACCCCAGTTTGAGATCCTGAGCGCTCTGGAGCAGGTTTTCATCAAGGATCTCTCTATACTTTGCTCCGTTCATCTTTCCCTCGATCCTGACTAGTCTCCCAGTCCCTGCCGCTGAAAAACATCCCCATAGCATGATGCTGCCACCAGGTTGCTTCACCGTAGGGATGGTGCCAGATTTCCTCCAGACGTGACGCTTGGCATTCACGCCAAAGAGTTCAATCTTGGTTTCATCAGACCAGATAATCTTGTTTCTCATGGTCTGAGAGTCCTTTAGGTGCCTTTTAGCAAACTCCAAGCGGTCTGTCATGTGCCTTTTACTGAGGAGTGGCTTGCGTCTGGCCACTCTACCATAAAGGCCTGATTGGTGGAGTGCTGCAGAGATGGTTGTACTTCTGGAAGATTCTCCCATCTCCACAGAGGAACTCTGGAGCTCTGTCAGAGTGACCATCGGGTTCTTGGTCACCTCCCTGACCAAGGCCCTTCTCCCCCGATTGCTCAGTTTGGCCGGGCAGCCAGCTCTAGGAAGAATCTTGGTGGTTCCAAACTTTTTCCATTTAAGAATGATGGAGGCCACTGTGTTCTTGGGGATCTTCAATGCTGCAGAAATGTTTTGGTACCCTTCCCCAGATCTGTGCCTCGACACAGTCCTGTCTCGGAGCTCTGCGGCCAATACCTTCGACCTCATGGCTTGGTTTTTGCTCTGAAATGCACTGTCAACTTTGGGACCTTATATAGACAGGTGTGTGCCTTTCCAAATCATGTCCAATCAATAGAATTTACCACAGGTGGACTCCAATCAAGTTATAGAAACATCTCAAGGATGATCAATGGAAACAGGATGCACCTGAGCTCAATTTCGAGTCTCATAGCAAAGGGTCTGAATATTTATGTAAATAAGATATACACTACCGTTCAAAAGTTTGGGGTCACTTAGAAATGTCCTTGTTTTCCATGAAAACATACATTAAATGAGTTTGAATAGGAAATATAGCAAAATGAATAGGAAATGTAGTCATTGACAAGGTTAGAAATAATGAGTTTTAATAGAAATAATAATTGTGTCCTTCAAACTTTGCTTTCGTCAAAGAATCCTCCATTTGCAGCAATTACAGCCTTGCAGACCTTTGGCATTCTAGTTGACAATTTGTTGAGGTAATCTGAAGAGATTTCACCCCATGCTTCCTGAAGCACCTCCCACAAGTTGGATTGGCTTGATGGGCACTTCTTACGTACCATACGGTCAAGTTCCTCCCACAACAGCTCTATAGGGTTGAGATCCGGTGACTGTGCTGGCCACTCCATTATAGACAGAATACCAGCTGACTGCTTCTTCCCTAAATACAGTTGATGTCAGAAGTTTATATACACCTTAGCCAAATACATTTAAACTCAGTTTTTCACAATTCCTGACATTTAATCCTAGTAAAAATTCCCTGTCTTAGGTCAGTTAGGATCACCACTTTATTTTAAGAATGTGAAATGTCAGAATAATAGTAGAGAGAATGATTTATTTAAGCTTTTATGTCTTTCATCACATTCCCAGCGGGTCAGAAGTTTACATACACTCAATTAGTATTTGGTAGCATTGCCTTTAAATTGTTTAACTTGGGTCAAAAGTTTTGGGTAGCCTTCCACAAGCTTCCCACAATAAGTTGGGTGAATTTTGGCCCATTCCTTCTGACAGAGCTGGTGCAACTGAGTCAGGTTTGTAGGCCTCCTTGCTCGCACACACTTTTTCAGTTCTGCCCACACATTTTCTATAGGATTGAGGTCAGGGCTTTGTGATGGCCACTCCAATACCTTGACTTTGTTGTCCTTAAGCCATTTTGGCACAACTTTGGAAGTATGCTTGGGGTCATTGTCCATTTGGGAGACCCATTTGCGACCAAGCTTTAACTTCCTGACTGATGTCTTGAGATGTTGCTTCAATATATCCACATAATTGTCCTTCCTCATGATGCCATCTATTTTGTGAAGTGCACCAGTCCCTCCTGCAGCAAAGCACCCCCACAGCATGATGCTGCCACCCCATGCTTCACGGTTGGGATGGTGTTCTTCGGCTTGCAAGAACCCCCTTTTTCCTCCAAACATAACGATGGTCATTATGGGCAAACAGTTCTACTTTTGTTTCATCAGACCAGAGGACATTTCTCCAAAAAGTACGATCTTTGTCCCCATGTGCAATTGCAAACCGTAGTCTGTCTTTTTTATGGCGGTTTTGGAGCAGTGGCTTCTTCCTTGCTGAGCAGCCTTTCAGGTTATGTCGATATAGGACTTGTTTTACTGTGGATATAGATACTTTTGTACCTGTTTTCTCCAGGATCTTCACAAGGTCCTTTGCTGTTGTTCTAGGATTGATTTGCACTTTTCGCACCAAAGTACGTTCATCTCTAGGAGACAGAACGCGTCTCCTTCCTGAGCGGTATGACGGCTGCGTGGTCCCATGGTGTTTATACTTGCGTACTATTGTTTGTACAGATGAACGTGGTACCTTCAGGCATTTGGAAATTGCTCCCAAGGATGAACCAGATTTGTGGAGATCTACAAAAAAATGTCTGAGGTCTTGGCTGATTTCTTTTGATTTTGCCATGATGTCAAGCAAAGAGGCACTGAGTTTGAAGGTAGGTCTTGAAATACATCCACAGATACACCTCCAATTGACTCAAATGATGTCAATTAGCCTATCAGAAGCTTCTAAAGCCATGACATCATTTTCTTGATTTTTTTCAAGCTGTTTAAAGGCACCGTCAACTTAGTGTATGTAAACTTCTGACCCACTGGAATTGTGATACAGTTAATTATAAGTGAAATAATCTCTCTGTAAACAATTGTTGGAAAAATTACTTGTGTCATGCACAAAGTAGATGTCCTAACCGACTTGCCAAAACTATAGTTTGTTAACAAGAAATTTGTGGAGTGGTTGTAAAACGAGTTTTAATGACTCCACCCTAAGTGTACGTAAACTTCCGACTTCAAATGTAGTTCTTGCATAGTTTGGAGCTGTGCTTTGGGTCATTGTCCTGTTGTAGGAGGAAATTGGCTCCAATCAAGCGCCGTCCACAGGGTATGGCATGGCATTGCAAAATGGAGTGATTGCCTTCCTTCTTCAAGATCCCTTTTACCCTGTACAAATCTCCCACTTTACCACCACCAAAGCACCCCTAGACCATCACATTGCCTCCACCATGCTTGACAGATGGCATCAAGCACTCCTCCAGCATATTTTCATTTGTCTGCATCTCACAAATGTTCTTCTTTGTTATCCGAACACCTCAAACTTCGATTCGTCTGTCCATAACACTTTTTTCCATTCTTCCTCTGTCCAGTGTCTGTGTTCTTTTGCCCATCTTAATTTTTTTTTTTTATTGGCCAGTCTGAGATATGGCTTTTTCTTTGCAACTCTGACTAGAAGGTTAGCATCCTGGATTCGCCTCTTCACTGTTGACATTGAGACTGGTGTTTTGCGGGTACTATTTAATGAAGCTGCCAGTTGAGGACCTGTGAGGCGTCTGTTTCTCAAACTAGACACTCTAATGTATTTGTCCTCTTGCTCAGTTGTGCACCGGGGCCTCCCACTCCTCTTTCTATTCTGGTTAGAGACAGTTTGCGCTGTTCTGTGAAGGGAGTAGTACACAGCGTTGTACGACATCTTCAGTTTCTTGCCAGTTTCTCGCATGGAATAGCCTTCATTTCTCAGAACAAGAATAGACTGACGAGTTTCAGAAGAAAGTGATTTGTTTCTGGCCATTTTGAGCCTGTAATCGAACCCACAATTGCTGATGCTCCAGATACTCAACTAGTCTCAAGAAGGCCATTTTTATTGCTTCTTTAATCAGCACAACAGTTTTCAGCTGTGCTAACATAATTGCAAACGGGTTTTCTAATGATCAATTAGCCTTTTAAAATGATCAACTTGGATTAGCAAACACAACGTGCCATTGGAACACAGGACTGATGGTTGCTGATAATGGGCCTCTGTACGCCTATGTAGATATTCCATAAAAAATTAGCAGTTTCCAGCTACAATAGCCATTTACAACATTAACAATGTCTACACTGTATTTCTGATCAATTTGATGTTATTTTAACAGACAAAAAAATTGCTTTTCTTTCGAAAACCAGGACATTTCTAAGTGACCCCAAACTTTTGAACGGTAGTGTATATACACTGCTCAAAAAATAAAGGGAACACTTAAACAACACAATGTAACTCCAAGTCAATCACACTTCTGTGAAATCAAACTGTCCACTTAGGAAGCAACACTGATTGACAATACATTTCACATGCTGTTGTGCAAATGGAATAGACAACAGGTGGAAATAATAGGCAATTAGCAAGACACCCCCAATAAAGGACTGGTTTTGCAGGTGGTGACCACAGACCACTTCTCAGTTCCTATGCTTCCTGGCTGATGTTTTGGTCACTTTTGAATGCTGGCGGTGCTTTCACTCTAGTGGTAGCATGAGACGGAGTCTACAACCCACACAAGTGGCTCAGGTAGTGCAGCTCATCCAGGATGGCACATCAATGCGAGCTGTGGCAAGAAGGTTTGCTGTGTCTGTCAGCGTAGTGTCCAGAACATGGAGGCGCTACCAGGAGACAGGCCAGTACATCAGGAGACGTGGAGGCCGTAGGAGGGCAACAACCCAGCAGCAGGACTGCTACCTCCGCCTTTGTGCAAGGAGGAGCAGGAGGAGCACTGCCAGAGCCCTACAAAATGACCTCCAGCAGGCCACAAATGTGCATGTGTCTGCTCAAACGGTCAGAAACAGACTCCATGAGGGTGGTATGAGGGTCCGACGTCCACAGGTGGGGGTTGTGCTTACAGCCCAACACCGTGCAGGACGCTTTGGCATTTGCCAGAGAACACCAAGATTGGCAAATTCGCCACTGGCGCCCTGTGCTCTTCACAGATGAAAGCAGGTTCACACTGAGCACATGTGACAGACGTGACAGAGTCTGGAGACGCCCGTGGAGAACGTTCTGCTGCCTGCAACATCCTCCAGCATGACCGGTTTGGCGGTGGGTCAGTCATGGTGTGGGGTGGCATTTCTTTGTGGGGCCGCACAGCCCTCCATGTGTGCTCGCCAGAGGTAGCCTGACTGCCATTAGGTACCGAGATGAGATCCTCAGACCCCCTTGAGAGACCATATGCTGGGTGCGGTTGGCCCTGGGTTCCTCCTAATGCAAGACAATGCTAGACCTCATGTGGCTGGAGTATGTCAGCAGTTCCTGCAAGAGGAAGGCATTGATGCTATGGACTGGCCCGCCTGTTCCCCAGACCTGAATCCAATTGAGCACATCTGGGACATCATGTCTCGCTCCATCCACCAACGCCACGTTGCACCACAGACTGTCCAGGAGTTGGCGGATGCTTTAGTCCAGGTCTGGGAGGAGATCCCTCAGGAGACCTTCCGCCACCTCATCAGGAGCATGCCCAGGCGTTGTAGGGAGGTCATACAGGCACGTGGAGGCCACACACACTACTGAGCCTCATTTTGACTTGTTTTAAGGACATTACATCAAAGTTGGATCAGCCTGTAGTGTGGTTTTCCACTTTAATTTTGAGGGTGACTCCAAATCCAGACCTCCATGGGTTGATACATTTGATTTCCATTGATAATTTTTGTGTGATTTTGTTGTCAGCACATTCAACTATGTAAAGAAAAAAGTATTTAATAAGATTATTTCATTCATTCAGATCTAGGATGTGTTATTTTAGTGTTCCCTTTATTTTTTTGAGCAGTGTATATATTTTTTAATACATTTACAAAAACTCTAAAAACCTGTTTTTGCTTTGTCATTATGGGGTATTGTGTGTAGATTGAGGAGGGAAAAAAACAATTTAATCAATTTTAGAATAAGGCTGTAACGTACAAAATGTGGAAACGTCAAGGGGTCTGAATAATTTCAGAATGCACTGTATTTGACCCTCTCTGACTGTGTATGTGTGTTTGTGTGCGTG